>NW_020230301.1:0-86607 GCF_003227715.2 Harpegnathos saltator
AGATTGCAATGTTTGCATTGCTGCAGAGGAGGTGCAACATTTTCGAAGCAATTCTACTTTACTCTAAAGTAAAGGGGCCCCGCCGAGGAAATAATAATGTAAACAACAAATTAGAGTAGAAAAATAAGTGTAGAATATTAAATAAAGCACTGTTTTTAGTGTTTTTTTGTGCTTGTTGCTTGAGCAAGGAGTTGAGAACGTGAGAGGTCTGTAAAGGACTTTTTGTTAAGCTTGTAGTCGGATCCTCTACACGGATTTTGGAAGATTTGTTTGACATTTAAAGTTTGTCGGGACAGCCTGTACATGTGCTTTATAATTTGTTTCAGTAAGAAATTAAGTTGGTTTTTAAAATAATGTAATGAAACGTTAATAAATACAAGAGATTTATTGAAATAATTTATAGTGAAATTACGCTATAATTCGTTTTGTCTTGTATGTTTGATTAAAGTTAGTTTCAGTATTTCAATTGCGAATTTTTTTCGGTCTGAAATGGCTCTAGATGATTGAAAATTTTGTGATTGTTGGCTTTGTAGTTATGAAAACTGACAGTGTTATGATTTCTGATGTGGATTAAATATTAAATGCGCTTTGATGATTAACAATTATTAGAATATGAAGATAATTGATATAGATGATATCCAAAGGATAAAAACAGAAAGAAATCGTGCCAGTAAAGTTGGAATGATTTGCAATGTGTAATCTGATATGTAAAGGATACAAATATTTGTGTAATGGAGTTTTGCACTTATGATTCGAGGACGAAACCGAGGGCGTGGGGTATGTTGGTAGGGTCGCAAATATCTATGGCACATCATGAAAAGTTCTTTTTCATGACGGCTTACTGTAAGTAGGCGAAGGTGAACACAATACAGGTGTGGAGATGTCTGCGAACAGGAGTAGCTATTGGAATACATATGGAAAATCTCGTTCGCTAAGCGGAGTCGAGGAAATAAACGCGTAATTGCTTGTTGTTTTTTATTTTTTTGTGTAGTCAGGAAATACTAATGTTGGAGCATTGGTCTCCGAATACCCCTTACGCAGCTGGCGGGTATTTGTGCGAAGATCAGTATTTGTGTTGTTGGGTACGTCCTTTAAAGAACCGCAGACAAAAAGGATAGAAATTGCGGTAGCAGAGTAGTGCGAGGTACCATTTCCGGTACGACAAAGAGTCTCTTTCTGGGGAGCACATAAGAGATAATATATGAAAATAAGAGAGGTACAGAAGCGGACGTGTAGAATTATCTTTACCAAAATATTATAGCTAGAAAAAGAGAGAACTGGAAGAACTTCAACAGTCTGCAGTACGAAATATGGATCTGGAACTGTACTTTTCGACATTACTGCAGAAGAGGAAGATGTCATGGAATGGATGCATTTGGAACCAGAACCATACACACGTGAGAATGTGAAACGTAAGGAAAAATGCATGCAAAGTAAAGAAAATCCAGATAACAATCCAGATTTAATTATCAAGGCTTTAAGAATAGAAAATCTTAATTTACGAAAAAAAATTAAACGTTTAAATTATCAGTTGCGATATATGACACAAGTGCGTGAGAAATGTAAAAGTCAAAAGTCGGAAAAACAAATATTAAAGAATTTGATAAATAAACAAAAACTTAATCCTGTTGCAAAAAGTATGATACATTTGCAACTGCATATTCCGCGCACACAATATACAGAGTGTAACGAGGCGCAGATGCACCTCGTTACTACCGGCCCGACCGACCACCTGTCGGCCGAAGAACGGCGCTTTGCGCCACCTTAAGCTATCGAAACGATCGCGCCGCCGCTATCGCGCGCCGCGGCGATTACGCGCTGCCGCTAGCGCGCGCAGCCGCCGATCACGCGCCATCGCCGTGCCTCGCGCCGATAGGCGCGCCGCTCGATCGCCGCCGTATCAATTGTAGCGCGATCAACTATAAAACGGCGGCGATCGAGCTTCTAGACACCAGACCGATCCGTACCGCCGATTCGATCTAGACGCTTGTATGCCGAAAGAGAGAATATCCGGACCGTTTCGCTCTGCTTTCCGTATTCCGACTACCCGACCGGCGACTAAGCAAACGGGATTGTGCGTCCGCAGTCTCGATCGAGCGTACTCGATACTTGGCCGTCTCCCGTCTTCCTGGGCTCGTGCGTGCGCATGCTCAGTCGAGCGTACTCGACAGTCTCTCGCCTTTACCCGCCGCCTTGAGTCAGGGGTTCGTCCGTCGGCGAACTCCGCTGAGCGTACTCAGCCTTTAGGCGATCCGTCTAGCGACCAAGAACCCGGGACGGTGTGTCCGCCGTCTCCACTGAGTGTCCGCAGCACTTGGTCGCTTTCCTCCGCGAACGTAGGGAAAAGGGAAGGTGCGTACGCCTTCTCTGTCGAGAGTCCTCGGCCCCGAAACGGACGAAATCACTTCGCGTATTCCGCGACTTGCGTGCGTGCGTTCGTCCGAGAGTCGAAATCTCCGGTCCGGTGACCATCTATACGCGAGCGATTGCGAGACGAGTATTGGGCGATAATTGTCCGAGACGCCCAGCGTCGCGAAGCGAGACCGATCACCGCGCCGTTACCGTCGTTACCGTCTACACGCGTCGCGTAATAGGCCCCGCCTTCCGCGCGGCCTATCCGTCCGTACGTGCGCTTGTACCGCTCACCGTACCGCACCGTACCGTACCGACGCGCCTAATAGACGCGGCCCGCGACAATGCCTTCGGGACCGAACTCTTGTATCTCAGTAAGCGTAGAATAAAGCTAAGTTATTTCTATTGCCATTTTCAAGTGTCTCGCTGCTTTACTCCTCCTCAAACCCGGACTCCGACGAGCATTATCCGCGCGAAACGCGTAGCGACGACCGAACTGCGGAGTTCGGCCGTTACAAGAGGAAGAGAAAATGCTTTCTAAGCAATTATATTATTATTCAGCGTCAGCATTTTGTCGCTTAAAGAAAGCAGGTTGCAATTTTCCCGGACAGCGAACAGTTAGAAGATGGTTAGAAGGTAGTTAGAAGATGGTTAGAAGAGTATGATATAAAATCGGGATTTTGCGATTTTTTATTTAAAAAATTAAAAGAAAAAATATCGCAAATACCTTAGAAGGAACGAATGTGTGCCTTAAAATGGGATGAAATGTATATAAAAAGTTATGAGGAATATTCTTTAAAATTAGATGGTTTAAAATAGAAGGTCTTGTCGATCTAGGACCTCTAGGTAGAAGAAACGAAAGAGCTAAATGCGTATTTGTGCTTTGCCTTGATAGTTTGAATGCACATCATCCGTGGCGACAACCTTTAGCGTATTTCCTTGTTGAAATGCTTTAAAATCAAAGGAAATAGTTGAATTAGTGAAGATATGTTTAGACAAATTAAATGAAACAGGTGCTGATGTGCAACTCGTGACATGTGATCAAGGTGTACACAATCAAGCTGCGTTTAGTCAACTCGGTGTTGAAGTACAAACACCATTTTTTATATATAAAAATAAAAACTATTATGCTTCCTTCGACTTCCCGCACTTAGTTAAAAGATTAGCTAGTTTCCTTAGAACACATGATAAGATATATTGCAACGGGGAAATAATTGCATCATATTCAGATTTTATTAAGACGTGGTGTATCGATAATGCTACAAAAGGAGGCTCAAATTTATTATCCCATATAATAGAGGCACACATTCGTCCAAATAGTTTTGAAGCAATGAACGTGAAAAGAGCGTTTCAATTATTTAGTAATAAATTCGCAGCTGCAATTAAAATAGCCGGTGACGAAAAAGAATTAGATTCTAATACATGGAAAGCTACGGCTGATTTTGCTGAATATATGAATAATGTAATAGATGCTTGCAATTCTTATAGCCTTAAAGTTAAATTTGGTGGAAAACGGCCATTATCCCAAAAAGATCCTGATATTGAAATACTTTTGACTAATTTTGTGCAGTGGTGTTCAGGATGGTCAAAATTTCCGAATAAAGTATTTCAAGTTCCATGCTTCAAAGGTTTCGTGATTACAACACAAGCTATTCTTACTTTGTATAAGATACTTTCACGTAAATATGATAAGTTTGAACTTGCAACAGGTTTATGTAATCAAGATTCAGTGAAACATTTGTTTTCAAAACTTCGACAACGCGGAAGATTTAATCCTAATCCAACCGCAAGAATGGTACGACTGTCTGTTATTCTTTCTATGGGTTACATTCTGGCAAGCGATAAGGGCAACGTTCAATGTTCTGAAAGTGAGGTTCTTATTAATCAGCCGAATCATCTCATGAAAACGATTGAACATTGCATAAGTGTTAATAATACTGACGCTGTTGTTGTTGATAACGATGTTGATTCAGAAACAGAATTGTTCGATAAACATGCAGAAATTGTAGAGAAATACGATGATGTAGACATTGAAAATATGAATATAATAAGTAATTATGATGAAAATGCTATTACATTCTTTGCAGGATATGTAGCACGACGATGTATTGAAAAAAATGATTGTAACTATTGTCGTCAAATAATGTTAAAAATACCAATAAAAGACGTAACAGCTAATGAAAAATATATCGAATATCGGGAATATCCTAATGCAGACGAAGATGCGCCGATAGTCACGAAATTAGTTTGACCAACAAATCTTTTTATAAATATCATTAAAACACAGTTAATGGCTTTTAATCGTTCGTGGCAACATCACTGGGCATCCACACAACTTCTTGAAAAGATGATAAATGAAGGTATATATGCCACTAATAAAATGCATGCTGAATGGTTTGACATTCATAAAAAGTGTTACAATCATCGTATGCAGGGATTAAAATTTGTAATGACTGTTAAGATATTTTCCCGCACACGATATAATAACGGTAGTATAAAAGCAAATAATATATTCAATAGAAAATTAAAAAATTTATCGAATAAATAAAAAGATTTATAAAGGAAAACTTATAAAGGACAAACATATCAAATAAAATAAAATACGTTTTAATAAAATAAAGAAAATAAGTAACATAGAACGTATAAAATTGTACAAAAGAAGCACAAATGTTCAAATTTCGCGAACGTATTCATAATTACGAAAACTAGGAAATGTACGATTTTCTTTCTTTATTTTGTTATTATTTGTGTCTTATATATCCGTAATTGTGCGAAGTAATATTACAGCATGGTATCATGATGTTGCATTTAAAATGTACCTCTATACATGTATAGAGTGTTACAAGTATGCAAATCATGTATCTACTATAAGTATTACTTTTTAGTAAAGAGAAAAAGAAATATGTTTTCTCAATGTAATGCAAGATCGCACTCACAGTTGAAATAATTGCATGAATCACATAGACTAGCAAATGTATCACGGAAAAAAAAGGTTTTAATGCAATCATGCTATGCAATTGAGAAATCATATATAATTTCTTATTACTAATGACATCCTAAAAGATACTAATGATGATGAAAAATTATAAGGAAATGCATATAAGTGAATCGCATTAAATGTTGACACACGGTATTCAACATAATTGTAAAACAGGATACAAACGAATGCCGTTACACATAAGACACATAACACTAAAATATAACAATGATTTTCGTTAATTAGTACGTAGTACAATAGTACAAACAATAAGACGTCTCGATATTAAAAAGGTGAGGAAAAGGAACGTCAATATATACTTACAATTTTTTAAGGTCTACCTGTAGATTTCCCCGTGATAACATTTGCTAGTCTTAGATTTATGCAATTGTTTCAACTATGATTGCGATCTTTGCGTTATATTTATGAATGTGTCAACGAAAATAAAATTTCATTTATTAAACATTTTTCTTTGAATACTGAACATTTTCTTTGAATATTGATTTTATAAATACAGTAACAAATATAATATAAAATATATTATAATATTATATATTTTAATATTAAAAATATCTTATAATATTGTTACGTCCTGTAGATTTAATTAGTAAAAATTCTTTCCTCTCGCAGATTTATATTCTCCTAATATAACTATAATAGGAATATATACATATATAAATATAAATTAGGAAACAGACCCATCTGGCGAACAGCCGTCGCGCCAAATGAAAGGCGATTCGGGAAAATTCCATAACAGGAAACAGTGCCCTGTTGTAAAAATCTACGTCTTCGTTTAAAGTTTATATCTGGGTAGTGTTCGCCAAGTGTGTCCGTCGTCCTAGCCATAAAAATTTGAAACTCCGCGCTAACAAACCTTCAGTAAAACAAAGCAACACAGAGCATTCCTGCTATAAAACTTCAAACTTACATCTTCCCAATCCAAAACCATATGTGCCCTATCAGTCAACCAACAAAGCTTACTTCACTGATAGTCGTAAAATCTGATTTCAGCCTTTGATTTACGGCATTTTGATTTTTCCAGCCGGCCACTTGTATACATTTCTCTATCTCAAAAATCCACCACCTCCACGCTTGTCGCGCCTAATTCATTCAGCCAATCATATATCCACCTAAAACTATGAGACACCCACGCTCCACCCTTTAGCCCTTCCATATTCATATCTCCAAAAACTAACTGTCTCCTCCCACGATGTCTTTTAACTTTGCTAATGGCTGAGACTTTTTCCCACTAAGACCAATTCACCCCTTCCTCAAAGGCCATCTCTCTACCCACCCTGATAGTTTCTGCCTCCGATTATCACTATAAAAACCGCGGTAATCCGCCTCCGCGACACACTACTTCTACTTCTACTTCTAATTCTACTCTGAAAAAGTCAGTCATACTCTCACTCGGATATTCTGTTTTGAGCATTCAGAATTTAGATTTCAAGTCAGACATTCAGATAATATATCTACGATTCATATATCCGAGTTTGTGCAAACATTCAAAGAAATCAGCAAAAGGCATTAGTGTTTGTGTTATAATTGAACAACCGGAAGGGAGTGGACGAGCACAACTTAACCTACCGAGCAGGAGCTACCAAACGACAATTTTATTTTTTGCTCACCTTCGGGATAACAGGAGTCAGCAGTAAGTTCTGTTTTTTTGCTTCTACCTTTTCTACCACCATCTTATTAATTCCCCATATTATTGAAATCCGTTTTAAGTGGGTCATTATTACAACATAGGAATAACCCTCCACCACGTTTTCCGAACGTTCGAGGCAGTTTTTGATATTAGCGATCCAGACCAACTTACGTCTCAGATCCACTACCTCCGAGCCATAGTTAATATAGCGTTAGGAACTGATTATCACCTGGATCCTACACTTCTATCCCCTTACCTTCTTCCTCGTTTTTCCCCTGGTACTCCGCCTTCTTCTCCTACACACGCGTCCCCGCCTTCAACCCCTTCGATATCTTATTCACCAGTTTCCTTCTCCGAACTATCCACTCCCTTAAATTCACCCGACCACTCACGCTCCCCCTCACCCGACTAACTCTTTACTCATATTCCTACCTTTTTTTTTATTTCCTCCTTCTTTCACTTCTCATACATACACACATACACATACACAGTCATTCTTCAACTGTATTAAACCGCGCCGTAATTCATTTTGTTATTATAGTCATTTTAATAAATCTGTTTATATTTCATTCTTTTTCCAATTGATTTCAAAATCACATATACCCTTCCAACAGTCAACTCATGGTCCTATCCCCGGTAAAGGGATTCGCGTCCCTGACCGAAAAACGGACCGCTCGTCGTACGTCGGTGCCCAAGTAAAGGGACCCGTCGGGTCCTTGACCCATTCACTGATACGCGTGTACGAACGAGGTTCGCCTTACTCGCGAACGAAAGGGTTGCGTTCCTCCTCTAGGACGTAACAATATAATATATTTTAAAAAATTTAATATAAATTAAATTGTAGGATGAAGTTTAAAAGTTAATTGAAGTGCTTCTTTAGTGGAATAGGCCTATTGGGGATACCACTTAAAAAAAAACGCATCGGCAATAGTACCTCTTAGGTAATGTGGAAATTTATTGATACATTATAATTTTAATAATATACATTATAATTACATTATAATTTTACATATACATTATAATTTTAATAATATAAATATATTGTTAGCATATAAAAATATTATATATAGAAAAGTATTTTTGATAAAAACTTTTTATTAATTAAATTTCACAGTTATTATGATGTCAAGATCTCTCAAGGTGAGCATCGCAACTGTGTCAGTCGGTAGTCCCGCCGGACGAATTGAAGCGGCAATAGGAAGTAAATAAATATAGCCCTTGAAAATCGTCTCCATTTAGCAAATAATTTCGAATATTACATTAGAGGAATATAACGAGACCAAAGAGATTGTTCATATTACGGTTTCTCCTGTACTCTTGTATTACTACCGCCAGCGCAAAATAAAACTTGTTAGCTCTCTCAAAATTGGCGTGCAGATCTTTTGCCCAAAATCCTTCGACTCCCTTCGGATAATTCCTTCTCCGATTCAAAATATGTAAGAGCAACCGATCCCGTGTGGACAATCGATCACGGGAAGGTTTCTTTTTTTTCGGAAATTAGCGGAAAATTTTAGCGTTGGCGACCCATTTCGCGAATTATACAGGATTGCCGTACCTGGCGCCCAACGTTCAAACATTAGCTTTCGAGCTGGATCAGAAAGCCGACGGTAATTGACGCGAGAAATCGTCGCAAAACATAGAGAATACGTAATGCATTTAATCTCAGCGAGAAATAAGTCATCGATCGACATCGAAACAATGTCGAATGGACGTCGACTTGACGGTTTCGATGGCGATTCGACATTGTTTCGACGTCGATGAACGAGTTATTTTTCGAGTTATTATATGCTGCAACTTTTATCCTTTCGATACGCCGTTCACAAAATTTCTTTGAGTGAAATATAATAAAAAAATAAAAAAAATAAAATAAGTCATCACCGAGTCACTCAAACTTTTTTCAGTTATGTGCAATAATTTTTAATAACTTTCCACTCATATAGAATGATTTTTCTGAATCATTCTGAATCATTCTGAATTATTGAGATTCTGAATCATCAAATGAGAATTTTCACTAAATATTGAAAAGTGAATCTGATATACATACAGTGAATTGCAAAACGATTTAGATACAATGAAGTTGAGCTAACTACATTGTCAAAGTTATAAGTTATTACTACTGACAGACTTATTCAGTAATTTTATTATATATTGTAGTGGAATATCGGAAAGAGCGAAGAGGTATATCGACGCGTACTCAGAGTGAGAAATTGAAAATTTGTATTTAATCGTTCTTTTACAAAGCCGTACACTGACGTTATTCGCGAGCTCCAGTTCTACGCGGAAATTGTAAGCGACCCGCAAGAAGTCGCAAGAAGTCTCATAAGAAGAGTCGTAAGAAGAGCGCACACTTTCTTTCGCAAGGTGACTTATATAACCGTCAAGACAATTCTCGATCAGTCCTTCAGATTCCTTATCGACGATTTCAGAAGGAATCCAGAAGGAATCGTCGATACCGCCTATTATTGAGTCGAGCAACAAAAACTGTTTACATTGACTTTCGTTTTCAGGCTACTGGATAATGTCGAGATGATCGCTCGCGATGTGAATCTGTAGATCGAAATTCTGCTTTCAATACTATTATTATTATTATTATTATTAAGTGTTCTTTACTATATTTTTAATAATATTATTATTGCAAAAGTTGCTCGGTAATGACTTTCAATTTTGCCAATTTCGTGAGCTTCCAACTTCATTGTGTCTAAACCGATTAGCAATGTATTGTAAACTCAAGATTTTTCAAAGTCATAAGTTGCATTTATTTATCGCATCTTTGGTAATTCAAGTTTGAATTATTTATTAAAATAATAAATAAAAAAATAATAATATAACAAATAACGTGTGTCAACCTTAAACTTATTTTTTTTAATATTCTTTTTAACTATCCTAACATTCTTTTATTAATTGCGTAAAAAAATATATTAAAGGAAAAATCCTCTTTATTGAACTATATGAAATGTAAAGCTCTGAAAATGCCACTTCTGCTTTGAACACGTTCCCGCTTTTTCGATGAATGAACAATCATAAGAAAGATACAGCTAGAAACGCTTCCGGCAAGAAAATATTAAAAATATATAATGACTATCGATTTCTATCGATGTTGGGAATAATAAAGTATCAACGGCGTCGAGTATATATCATCGTCACAGCACATATCACTAAATTAAATTAAACATTCGTTTGATTATTATGTTTTCTTATTATGTAAACTTGTTAGCGCTTCTCGTTGTTAGCGTTTCTTGTTGCTGTACAAAGTTCAGTACATGCTTTTCCGAATAAAATATATATTAATTTCCTTGTAATTTATTAGACATCGTTTTAAACTGTACAGTTAGTGCATGACATGCTATATACGAGGGTAGTTTGATAAGTCAGTGACTTTTTTAATAAAAGATATTTTTTTCGGCAAATAAGCGTTTTATTTCTCAACGTAGTCTCCTTTTAGTTCGATACATGTAGTCCACCGTTTTTCCAATTTTTTTATTCCTTCCAAATAATAGGTTTTCTCAAGGCCCTCAAAATAGGCGTTTGTTTCAGTGATGACCTCTTCATTCGACCCAAATCTCTTACCGCTCAGCCATTTCTTCAGGTTTGGAAACAGGAAATAGTCGCAGGGGGCTAAATCTGGTGAATATGCTGCATGGGGTAGCAGTTTGTAGCCCAATTTATGGATTTTTGCCATGGTGACTACACACGTGTGCACCCGTGCATTGTCCTGATGGAACACTACTTTTTTCTTCGTCAAATGCGGTCGTTTTTGCTTCAAATCAATATCGAATCTGTCCAAAAGCTCTGAATAATATTCGCCGGTGGTCGTTTTACCCTTTTCAAGGTAATCGATGTGAATGATACCGCGTGCATCCCAAAAAACTGTGGCCATGACCTTGTTGGCCGACAGACCCACCTTGGCCTTCTTTGGTGCACGTTCACCCGAAGAAACCCACTGTCTTGATTGTTCCTTGGTCTCTGGTGTGGTGTGATGGATCCATGTTTCGTCTACGGTAACGAAACGGCGCAAAAACTCGTTCGGATTGCGGCTGAACATCGCCAAACACTCCTTTGAAATGGTCACACGGTTGCGCTTATGGTCGAGTGTGAGCAATCGCGGCACCCATCGCGCGGATAGCTTTTTCATGTCCAAATATTCATGTAAAATGTGATGTACCCGCTCAGTTGAGATGCCTACAGCCTCAGCCACTTCACGCACTTTCATTCTCCGATTATCCAATATCATTCCATGGATTTTATCGACGATTTCTGGCGTGACGACCTCTTTTGGGCGGCCTGAACGTTCGGCGTCATTTGTGCTGGTACGACCACAACGGAACTCAGTAAACCACTTCTTAACCATTGAAATTGATGGTGCAGAGTCCCCATAGTATTTATCAAGCTTTGCCTTGGTTTCGGTGATGGTTTTTTTACGCAAAAAATAATGCTTAATCAGCACACGAAATTCACTTTTTTCCATTTTCGTTAAAATTCACGAGGTTATCTGCTTTCAATGGCTGTCAAACACTAACTAAATGGCGCAGCTTGCCCAAACTTGTACAGTAGTCTATTAATAGATGGCAGTTGACGGGAGCAGTGCTGCATTTAAAGTTACTGCGCGGAAAATTCAAAAAGTCACTGACTTATCAAACTGCCCTCGTAATAATAAGCAGATAATAGCATAATTTCGTTAATGTATGTGTCGTGTACGTAAATATCACTCTTTAACACTATAAGTACAAATAGAGTAAGAATGACTTGTTACTTTGTTAACTTTGTATAAACATAACTGAAATATTGATAACAATGCACTTTATATTTTTTACTTATTCTTTTTGAATAAAATTGCAAAGAATAAATAAATAAATAAATATTTGCTCCCTCTCTCTCTCTCTTTTTCTCTCCCCTTTCTATAAACGTATCTTTCTAAAAATGTCTTTTTAATCATTCAGAAGAAAATAGATCGTTAATCATCAGTAGTTTAGACCTTTCATTCTTTACGCACAGATAATTTAACATCACCTCGGTATCGAGCATGAAGCGATTAGTCGAATATTGACGGGCTTTAAAAAAGGCTCCGCCTACTCGAGCGGGGAACGTTTCATATCATACGTACAGATACAAGTGCGTAAAAGCCATTGGTTATGTTAAGAGAAAACTGCTTTGCAACTGTAGTAAAATTCGTGAATCCGATTGAAGTTCTCAGGCTATGTTTACAATAGAAGTCGTAAAGTCGTAAAGTCGTAGATCCTAAGAAATTGACAAATTGAGAATTGATTGTGATTTGAAAAATTACAATCGTTTTTTTCTGAACCGCATGGAAAATAATGAACTGTGTATAGGCCAATAGTCTTTTGAATTACAGCTTAATGATTTTACGACCTCTATTGTAGACGATCCCTTAATCTTGGCTGAATCAAAGAGCATCTACTAATTATAATAGATTCACGAATTTTACAATAGTTGTAAAACAACTTCTTCTATTGAACGCATCTATTGACGCAACTGTCTTGAAAAATATTTGCAAACAGCACTCGGTTTATTAACGCTGATGTGCTTCGGAAATCATTATAGCTTGTATCGAATAATAATTCATAATGAACGTGCTATAATATTTTAACCTTTTCGATACAGCGGATACTCGTCGTGTAGCGTGACTCAATGGTCCAAAAAAAGGAATTATATCACTTTATTGATCAAGTCATAATATCCCATATTACTTCACTGCATAAAAAGTCTTATTTCAAAAGTATTGTTTCGTATTTACGAAATTTTGTTATGAATTCTGCTTTGTAATAATCTTGGATTGGATCGGAGGTCAATATTTTTCAGTGCGATACGGGGAATAGAACGTGAAAATCTTGTATGCCTCTGCATCCAAAAACAAATAGCAGAAGTAAATTTTTTTTAATGCATTTTTCGCATTTATTTGAATTCTATCTATTGCGATTGAATGCGAGGGACGTTTTGATTTAAGTGGATTCTTTTTAATGCGAAAGTTCGTATTCGTTAAAATTTTGCCACTTTGAAAAGAGATTCAGGTACTTTTTAATGTAAAATTAAATATACTTCACTGTTTGACAACACAATTTTATAGACAAATGTTTATTAGTTTAATTAATAATTAGAAACGATTCCTTATAATATAAGAAAATTAAAATTTGTCAACATTTTGAATGAAAACATTCACCACTATCGTCTCATATTCAGTGCAATGAAATTTAATACAGACCAAAAGTTTTCAATTCCTTTGCTGGGGCCAGAAAATAAAATTAAGAAATATTGAAAAAATATAAATATTTTTTAATTCTTTTCGATCCGACATTTTATGCAGGATTGTTTTATTAAACAACCAGAATAAGGTGAGACATACTGTTATATATGTTTATATAAGGTGTTTTCATATTTATAATGAGTTTTATTCGACTGTTTATTGAACGTTTATCCGATAAGAACAGGTATATTGTATCCACGTGGAATCTATATGGTTGACGTAAATGTATTGTCGTTTAATGCTCTGCAAAAAATGTTGGATTGAGAAGAATTAACAAGTATTGATATTTTTTAATACTTCTAATTTCTGCTTTCTGATCCGAACAGAAATATTGAAAAGTATTGATTCGCATTAAACTTCATCACGCTGAATGCGAGATAGTAGTGGTAAATGCTTTGTATAAAATGTTTATAAATTTTTACTTTCTTATCATAAAGAATCATTTGTTCTTTGTAATTATTAATTAGACTAAAAAACATTTGTCTACAAAATGGTATTGCCAAACAGTAAAGTATATTTTATTTCGCTCTTACGCATTGAAAAGTATTCGAATTTCTTTTCAGAGTGGTAAAATTAAAACAAATATGAACTCTCGTTTAAAAAAGAATTCACTTAGCTTAAGACATTCCTTGCATTCAATCGCAGTAGATAGAATTCAAGTTAATGCGAACTCTCGCATTGAAAAAGATTCACTTCTTCTGCTAATTTTTTTCGGATTCAAAGGCAAGATTTTCACGTTCTATTCCCTGTATTATAATGAATATATATACTGAAAAGTATTGGTCCGCGATTCAACCCGAGATTGTTGTAAAGCAGAATTCACAACAAAATCGTGTCTAAAAAGTTGCAAAATAATAGTTGTTAACATATATTTTACATATTATTATATTAAGTATAAATTCAAACCTATATTTTATATATAATTACGAGTAAAGGCATTTTAAACGTCATTGTCGTTGTCTGTACCGTGCTGCAGTATAATCTGTTTTATAGAACGCGCGTTTGTACGCGCGATCGTAAAAAATCGGCAACTATGTGCCTAGCGTACGCACACGTTTTCTAATTAGTCGGTGTTTGGCACTGCAACGAGAGATGTCGGCGAATGATTCTGTGAGTATATATTTAATCGTTAAATATTAATTATATATATATATATTATATGCAACAAATATGTTTTATGAATTTTTCCAGAACGAGCTGAACGCGATGATGACGACGTCCACGACGGCGGCGTCTGCGGGGGCTGCAATCGCCACGACGGCCACGACGGCCACGACGGCTACGTCGGCCACAACGGCTATGACGGCCACGACGGCGACCGAGCCAATTATATTAACTGTAAGTATGAAAATCTGTATATGTCTATGCTGATCTATATATTATATTAAATTATAATATATTATATTAAATTGTAAGTTGTTATTTAACGCTTTGTCTCATATTTTAAAATTAACTTATTGTTATAGCCTAAAACACTGCAAAATATTATTAAAGCAGCTGTTGTGGCTGCAGTAGGAAGAGGAAGAGGGAGAAGCAGAAGCAGTGGCGAAGACAGAGGAAGAGGTAGAGATGGTAGAAGGGGAAGAGGCAGAGGTGAATGGAGAGGAAGAGGCAGAAGTGAAAGAAGGGGAAGAGGCAGATGATACATTTGGTATCAACATTTTTCTACACTAACGCACACATATGTATAAATATTAAAAAATATATATATTGTAAAAAAGAAAATTCCACAAATTTTATATTTATTCATTGTCAATTTCCGAAGTTTCCAAATCATTTCCTTTTTTAATTACGCGAAACGCAGTATGTGAAAGATGAAAGATAAGATCGTCGCTACCTCGCCTCGTGTTTACTACCGCGCGCCGCTCAGTAGTGAGACAAAGACGGAACGATTGTCTGTCGTCTGTCTTTTTCTAACCTACTATCCATTGCATGGAAGTAGTACGGACACGAACCTAGGCGCATTTTACTTTTATCACCGCGAAAGTGCGCCTAGCGGACGTAGTTTAGGCGCATTTTGGTCAGATGGCGTATCTAAAATGCGCCTAGCCGTACCCCCGAAATACGGCCGGTGGCCGCTCTCATTCTTCTCTCTGGTACTACTCCGTGCTATGTCCATAAGTATTTGGTTCTGTTTTGTGCTATGTTTACGAGCGAGCTAGATTAGTTAGATAAAAACGAAGAATCGGTCTTTGTTTCATCACCAGCGAATAGACAATCGCGACGAAGCGAGCCAGCAGTGATGTTATCGTAAGGCAGACATCGCCGTCTTCCCTTTCACCCCCTTGTTTTCCTTTCTACATTGTTTTATATTCATAATTCGGGAAGAAAATAATTTCGAGAGTTCGGATGATTTCTAGCAATGATGCGACAGAGATAACGTGCGGCCACATTAATTTGTCATGACTTTTATATTACTTATAATTACATAAACGCCCATATATGCAAATTATAGATAATTATTGCGCGTATGTTTTAATATTGTACAATATGGTATATAATAACAACAACTTCATTTCTTGCAGTAATTTTTTAAAGATCTTCGTTGAAGTCGTGAATTAATTTTTTTCTTCATCAATCAGTTTTCTGCAAAAATTAAGATTTTTTAAATAAAATATAAAATGTTTCTCTTCTCTTCTCTCCGAAGAGTTAATTACAAAATATGTACTCCACAGAGTCAACTAACAAATGTGTAGTCAGAAGAATCAATTTAAAAGTGTACTCCGAAAAGTCAATTTAATAGCGTATTCCGAAGAGTCAATTGAAAGCGTACTCTGAGAAATCAAATTAATATTGGAATCCGAAAAGTCAATTTATAATAGAATATTTACTTCGATGATTCAGCTAAAAAAAAAAACATTTATTTATTATTATATTCAGAGAATAATATTTAATTTATTATTTATACTTATTTTACTTATGCTTACCCTACATATCCCAGATAGCCAAACCTGCGCGAGCAGATTTCGAACAAAGCCTGCTATCATAGTTTGATGGCAAATAGGCAAAAAATTTAACGCAGAATCTGTTATATCAAATTATGCTGCCAATCTGCGGTCAAATATGCGCCAGATCCTGCTGTCGGATATTTGATGGCAGATTTGTACCAAAAACCGCACAAGACTTGCAATAATTTGATGGCAGATTGGCGGCAGAAACCGAGCAAACTCTGCGCGCAGACTCTACGCGTAGTTTGGCAGCAGGACCTGCGCGGTTTCTGCTGACAATCTGTTCGCACGGCCTGTCGCACAGGTCGACAAAACACAAGCTTAATGAGGACACAGATGGCTATGGTTTTGATGTGGAGATCTTATCGAAATTGGTGTCAATCTGCGCGCATTCTGCTAGCATTTTGCTTACTGGGATGCTTCTTTGAGTGAAAAATTTAATTTATTGACTGATTCAGATTCAGATTTGTTAAAATATTTCTTATGCGTAACTCTTGAACAGGTAGGTAGTACAATAATTTTCTTCCTTTACGAATTTTATAAACTTTTCACGAACATAAAAATTGAAAGATTCTCAGAAAACAAATAACTTTTCTTGAACATTTAAACCAAAGGAAAATCTTTTCCCATTAATAAAGAATGAATAATTAATAGCTGCTTTCCATTTACATTCAAGTGAAACTGAGACACTCAGTTATGTGAGTATCTTATACTCAGATAATGACGTCATTGTTCAGTGAATAAAAGGAACGCGCAATGTGAGTTAATAACCTCAAATTGTTGTTATAAGTGAGTACCAGATAAGTTCGGCTAACGGCACGTTTAATACCCCACAAAAAAGTCATAAGTGAGTTGACTAAAGACGATTAAAAATAACCACTTTTACTGTTTCAAGTGTTATTACGAAGGTAAGTTAATACATGCTACATGCTATTGTATATAATTATTGATTACTGAAATATTATACGTTAAATATCATAACTATTAGATTTCAGAAGACGATTCAGAATCAGATTGGACCAGTTCAGATTCGAATGAATCTAACATTTTTTCCAGTTCTGAATCATCCTCGAATTGCTCCTTCGGCTCATTAAACCTTCCTAGAAGGAAATTACACCGAATAATTACTTTTATGGATACAGTGCAAGAATACGATGATCAACAATTTAAAGAGCACTTTCGACTAAATCGTTCAACTGTTGATCTAATAATAAGTATGTGTGATATATCTACTGATAAATTGAACTACAATGTTTAACTTGCATACTATAATGTCAAACATTTCAGATATGCTTGAAACTGAACATGTTTTACCTTAACATAACTTTGAGAGAGAGATATGTGCACGAAAAGCATTTTTGATAACCTTATGGTATCTTTGTAATACAGAGACATTTCGACAATGTTCCGATAGATTCAATGTTACTAAAAGTTCCTGTCATCATATTATCATAAAGATAATAGAATTTCTAGTAAGAAAAAGTAAAAGTATATTACATGGTCTAGTGATAAACGACTGCACGAAATAAAGTCTGAATTTTTTAAATTACACGGGATTGACGGAATAGGAGCTGTAGATGGGAGCCACATAAAAATTAAAAGACCAAGTTCCAAACACCATTACGTATATTATAATAGAAAAGGAGATTATAGTCTGCTTATACAAGGAGTTTGCGATCACCAGAAAAAATTTTATAGTTTTTTTTTGTGGTGAACCAGGATCCATTCATGACAGCCGCCTTTTAAAAAAATCAGTTTTGTACAGGAAGGGTATAAGTGGATTTTTCGGCAAAAATTTCTTATTGGGAGACTCAGCCTATCCCTGTTTAAACTGGCTGATCTGTCCATTTAAAGATAATGGCATCTTAACCCAAAATCAAAGAATATTTAATTACCGCCATTCTGCAACTAGAATTGTAATAGAAAATGCTTTTGGGTTATTAAAAGGAAGATTCCGAAGATTAACATTTTTCGAAAACGATGACTTAAAGTTTGTAGTGAAATGTGTTGTAGCTAGTGCTGTGCTTCATAATATTTGTTTGGACAACTATGACGAATTTGATGTCAATAATAATGATGAGGATAATAATAATAATGAGTATAATAACATGATGGATATAAGAGTTAGTGGTATAGGCGAAAATGTTCGCAGAAGAAACGAAATTTTTGCAAATATGTTTATTTAAATACGTACATTTAAGAAAAATAAACAGGTAATAAAGCATTTCATTTTGAAATAAAACTAATTTGTTTTACTTTAAATAAACAAGAAACACATCTCTCTTTTCTTTTAGTCTTTACTCTTACATTTATAAAAAAATAAAATAAAAATATTACATTTTATATAGAACAAAGAAAAAATAATAAACAAAAATAAACATTTTTAATACTTCAAAATTACTGATATAGGTAACAAAAATAAGATAAACCTTTAAATGTCAAATACAATAGCACTCTGATGGCTCCTACCCACTGGACGCGGAAACGCTTGCCGCGTGGCAAAGTGCGACGCGGTAACCAATCAATAACCCGCTTTTCCATAAGAGCAAAAGAATGATTGGCTATTGCGTCGCAATTTGCCGTGCGATAAGCGTTTCCGAGTCCAGCGGGCAGGAGCCATGTGTGTTCTACTGGATTAAAATATTTTGAGATCACTAATGCTAGTACAAACTAAAATTAAAACTTGTGTAAAAACTTAACTGAAAGGAACTCTTCGAATGATTTTTTATAATCATTAATATTCTACGTATTTTTTTCTTTTAAAGTTTTTTGTAAGTCTTCTAATACCTTTACTTTTTCCTTTTCTATTTCCAATTTCTTTTTATATAGATCTAACTTTTCTTTTCTGTATTTCAAGCTTTCTTCAAGATAATGTTTTTTGATAATTACATTTTCTTTTGCTTTCTCCATTTTTTCTTCAAAAAATTTTTTCTTCACTTTTACTAGTTCCATTGATGGATTCTTTCTTTTTTGCGTATAAAAAGAATCAGTGGAACATGAAGATTTTTCCAAATTGCTGTCAAAATTCGGCGTTGATGTTCAGAATTCGATTTCGGTGTTTTCCAGTTCATCGACATCTAATGAATGTGGGCTTGTGTTTGATGGTGAATCACCCAATAACTCATCCAATCTATCGTAAAATGTGAATTTTACAGGGCCTCTTTCTGTTCTAGATTTTATATCTTTTGTATTTTTATATGTACGCACTAAATTTAACCATTTTTTTTGCATGCCGATGCGGAAAACTAAAAACAATATTTTAGGAATATTATTATGTTCAACATAACATAAATATATAAGATATTCATAAAGCAATGTTTGAAATCATAATAACAATAAGACTGTGTTCCGATATTCATTGCCAGTACTGGAAATCTATAGTATACGTATACTTGTGAATATATGTAGAATATACCCAGTAAGCAAAATGCTAGCAGAATGCGCGCAGATTGACGCCAATTTCGATCAGATCGATCAAATTCTGCGTTAAATTTGTTGCTTATTTGCCATCAAACCCATAGCCATCTGTGTCCTCATTAGGCTCATGTTTTGTCGACAGGACCTGTGTGACAAGCCGTGCGAGCAGTATATTCACAAGTATATATAACGTGAACGTACTACAGATTTTTAGTACTGGCAGTGCATGTAAGAATACAGCTTAAAACTAATTTGTTAATTACTTTTTTAATTATTATTAACAGTTTCAATTTGCTATTTCTTTGACTGTTTTATTACAATATTAATATACTTTCATTATTATAATATTAATATACTTTCATTTCTTTTTTAATTATTATTAATTACACAGCATAATTTCACTTACTTCAATATTTTGACTACCAAGTTCTTCACTAATAACTGACCAAAAATTTTTTCTTTTCTGTACATGATACATATCATCATAACGTGATTCTATAGCTGTTATTAAGGCACGAGTTTCATTTATAGATCAGGACATTTTTTGTTTAGTCTTCGTGGAATTTTCAATTGTGCTCCCACTACTTTTTTGTTAATTACTTTTTTAATTATTATTAACAGTTTCAATTTGCTATTTATTTGACTGTTTTATTACAATATTAATATACTTTCATTATTATAATATTAATATACTTTCATTTCTTTTTTAATTATTATTAATTACACAGCATAATTTCACGTTTCTTCGAACTGCTCCGAATTTTCGGAATTTTCAATTGCACGGATTGCACTCACACTTGTTTCATTAAATTCATGGCTTATGTCAACAACTTTTACAGGTTTTTCAACGTTGTTATTATCATTTCCTTGATTTTTAAAATATGGTTCATTGTTTGGGTAAAATCCAATTAAATTATTTGGAACCCCTATTCTGCATTTTTGCTCTGAAATACATTGACATTAAGAATAATATTGTACATAGATTACTTAGGTTATGTTCCGAAATTACTTTTCGAGGAAAAATTTTACTAAAAAGCTACAATTTACGTGTCAAGGATACTATAAGCTTTTTAGTAATATTTTTCTTCGGAAGGAAGTTTCGGAACGTAACCCTATTCTGCAAATATTAGGTGTAGTAAAAAGAAATCCATTATTTTTGCATGAAATTGAAGGCTTTAATTACCATAATTAGAATGATCCGATTTAGGTCAAATATGCGCCGTTTTGTTCGATAACTTGTTGCCATTTTGAAGGTAATTTCATTATGCCTCTCTCATAGAAGCCCTCGTCCCTATTGGCAAAAAATTGAGACAGTCGATTTTCACAAGCCACTCTTGAAGCGAATTTTTCACCAGCAAAATTGTTCACCATGGACAGGATGGTAATCACTTGGTGCCAGGTCCGGACTATAAGGTGGATGCATAAGAACCTTCCAACCAAGCTCCCGGAGCTTCTGGCGAGTCACTATCGATGTGTGTGGCCTGGCGTTGTCCTGATGGAACACAATTCCTCTCCTATTGGCCAAAGCTGGCCGCTTCTGGGCGATTGCTTCCTTCAGACGGTCCAATTGTTGACAGTACAGTTCCGAGTTAAGAGTTTTGCCGTAGGGGAGCAGCTCATAGTAGATAATTCCCTGCCAATCCCACCAAACACACAGCAAAACCTTCCTGGCCGTCAATCCTGGCTTGGCCACCGTTTCCGCCGGCTCACCGCGATTCGACCACGACCGTTTTCGCTTGACGTTGTCGTAAGTGATCCACTTTTCATCACCAGTGACCAACCGCTTCAGAAATGGGATGATTTTGTTGCGATTCGCAGATGGAATTTCGGTCCATGAGGCTTTTTTTCGTTAACTCGTGTGGCACCCATACATCGAGCTTCTTTTTGTATCCAGCCTTATTCAAATGGTTCCAAACGGTTTTTTGTGCAATCTTTAGCTCTTGGGCAATCGAAACAGTGCTTACATGACTCGCCACGGTCAAATTGGTCGAATTGGGCTACGAACTGCTGCCCCATCCACCGTATTCTCCAGATTTGGCCCCGTGCGACTTCTTTTTGTTTCCAAACTTGAAAAAGTCACTCGCTGGGCAGAAATTTGAGTCGAATGAGGAGGTCATCGCCGCCACGGAGGCCTACTTTGCAGACCTCGAGAAAACGTATTTTTCAGACGGGTTAAAGAAGTTGGAGCATCGCTGGGTCAAGTGTATCGAGTTAAAAGGAGACTATGTTGAGAAATAAATCGCCACTTTTCCAAAATTTTCGTTTTTCTTTTGTAGGCTAAGTACTTATCGGACCACCCTCGTACATATCGAATGTGTATATATTCTACATGCTTTGATATTTTTTTATTCAAAGATGTTATTCTTATTATAATTGACGAAATGTCAATGATATCTAATTTTACTTTAAAAAACTATATCGAACTAAAACTTGATTAATACATACATGACAGCATTTCTATTACAATAAAATGTTCTTGTAAATTCTCTTTATACATATACGGTATAATGTTTTATTTAAGTTTATATAATATTATAATAAATAAATTATAAACCTTTATTATAGAATATATTATAATAAAAATAAACTCAAATTAGATATCATTGACATTTCGTCAATTATAATAAGAATAACATCTTTGAATAAAAAAATATAAAAATATGTACAATATATACACATTCGATATGTATATTTTATAGTGATGGTTTATAATTTATTATAGTACTATTGTATTTGTAATTTATTATAATATATAAACTTAAATAAAACATTACACCGTATATATATAGGGAGAATTTACAAGTACATTTTATTATAATAAAAATGGTGTCATATATGTATTAAACAAGTTTTAGTTCGATGTAGTTTTTGGTGCAGCCGTGCCAAGATGTTTTGTATTAAATATTTTTTATTACATTGTTATAATAATTAATTTGTTACAATAACAAGTAAATAACCATATTACTCAGCATTCTAATAAAGAATGATCAATTTTACTTGTAAGCTAAGTTTTCTTGAATATTTTGAATAACATAACCTTTAAAAAGATATTTTTTTTAAATATTGGACACTATTAACAAACGTGTTAAATTTTTATAACACGATATAATTTTTACTTTTAAAAGTTTATGTATTATATTACATATTAATACATATTAATACATATATTATAATATATATCTTAAAAAAGAAAATAATTTGAATTTGAGATTTCTAAAAATATTAAGTTAAGTATACAATAATCATATATATATGGTAAGTTTTTCAGTTGGCGCTACTGTTCTAATATATCACTTCTTTTGTACAGTAGAATAGTGTTGCAGAGTCTTATTATAGTTATAAGTTTTACTTGTAAAAACTTATGTACACATATTGGGTGAAGTAAAAAGTTCTGAGCGTTTTTTCTCTTTATTTCGACGATGAAATTAACAAAGTTAGGATTATCGGATTTAGATCAAATATATAACGTTTTGTTCGATAACTTTTGTCCATTTTGAAGGCAATTTCATAATTCCGCGATTAAAGAAGTCCTCGTCCCTATTGGTAAAAAACTTGACCAGCTCATTTTCACAAGCCTCTCTTGAGGCCAGTTTTGTACCATCAAGAAAATTTTGCAAATGCTTGTAAAGGTGATAATCGCTTGGAGCCAGGTCTGGGCTATACGGCGGGTGCGATATAACCTCCCATCCAAGCTCTCGGAGCTTCTGGCGCGTCGTCAAAGATATGTGCGGCCTGGCATTGTCTTGATGGAACACAACACCCTTCCTATTGGCCAATTCTGGCCGCTTCTCGTCGATCGCCTGCTTTAATCTGGTCAGTTGTTGACAGTGTAGGTCCGAATTGAGTGATTGGCCCGATGGGAGCAGCTCATAGTGGATGATTCCCTTCCAATCCCACCAACACACCCAAATACACAGTAAAACCTTCTTGGCCGTTAATTCGGGCTTGGCGATCGTTTGGACCGGCTCACCGCGCTTGGACCACGATCTTTTTCGCCTGTTGTTCTCGTATGTGACCAATTTTTCATCGCCAGTCACCATCCGCTTAAAAAATGGGTCGATTGCGTTACGCTTCAGCAAAGAATCGCAGGCATGAATTCGGTCCAAAAGGTTCTTTTGCGTCAATTCGTGTGGCACCCATACATCGAGCTTCTTCTTGAGACCAGCCTTATGCAAATGGTTCCAAACGGTTTTCTGGCTAATCTTCAGTTCCTGGGCAATGGAATAAGTGCTCGCATGCCGGTCCGACTCGACGATTTCCATGATTTTATCAACATTTTCGACGATTGGCCTACCAGAGCGTGTCTCATCTTCGACGTCCATATTACCAGAATGGAATCGTTGGAACCACCGCTTTGCTGTTGCATTCGATACTGTATTGGGTCCATAAACAGCACAAATTTTTTTGGCCGCCTGCTCCGCTTTTTCCCTTTGGTCGTAGTGGTACTGAAGAATGTATCGAATTTTCTCTTTTTACCTCCATTTTGGAACGCTCTAACACACAACTGGCTTCACCAAACACAAAACTGTCAAAGAACTTTTTTTAAAGCGTTATGTCACCTTTAAGTCGCAGTATAGAATGACCAGATGCGACGTATACATCGTGAGATATGATCTCACTAAAGCCATCTAGCGGAAAACGCTTAAAACTTTTTACTTAACCCAATATATTAAATACATTAAATATATTAAATACATTAAAAGAAATAATTTGAGTTTGATACTTCTAAAAATAACACAATACGTTGAGCTTGCACTTGGCCCCTTTTTTTACCTTTATGTTTAAAAAAGTAAGTTTTATAATAAATTCTCCCCCGTGGACGCCACCTTGCCGTGGTGGGGGCCACCTTGCGTGTCCTAATGATGTACAGGGCTGTACCGGCGGGGGTTTCGATCTCTGGCAGGTTTTACCAAGCCGGGATGGCCTGTACGGAGGGACCAGACTAAGAGCGTCCGTATTTACTCTTGGGGGGGCAGCTGCCTCCAAGTTTTATACAGGGACTGGAGGACCGTACTCGTACGATCCAAAAGTCCCTACAGCGCGGGCAGAGCGGGCTCGTCAGCCTGGTGAAGGCAACCGATCTAGGGGAAGGAAAACCCTGATTGCAAACCTGTAATTGTGAGGACGTATAACCTTACACTATTGTGAGGGGCCAGGGTGCTTCGGCACCCTGGTACGGGATCCAGGCGAACCCCGGCAGACCCTAGCCTAACACACCGTAATCCTAGGTCATGCCTCTGGGGCCGGGGGTCTTGCCTTTATTGGCCGGACTGCGAGGCGGGTCCTCTATAAAATACCACGTAATCCTACGGTTGAGGCATGCCACGCCTAGGAGATGAATGGCAGGCGCGTGACCTGTCGCTAGTGGTTCCTCACCCGTGGAACCTGGCGCACCACGGGGACATTCTAGCTTTACCCCGGGTAATGTGGGGGCTCTACCCGGGGTCGACGACCCCTTCCTGCCGCACTCGTGGGATTCAAAATGGACCATTTACTTTTAAAAAACAAAAACTCCGAGTCTTCGGACTCAGAGCCTTTAGGCTCACGGCTCCGAACGGGCGGGCGTAGCAGCCCGTCCCAAAGCTTACCACCCCTTGCGGGTGATTTTTCTGGAGAGGTAGTGGGAGTTACAGAGGTGGTACAGGTCCGATCGGCAGATGCCTCCTCCTCACCCCCCGAGGAGGGTAAGGCCGTGGACCTTGGAGGGCTAGCCTCCAAGGGGCCACATACAGAGGATCGACCACCGTCCTCGTCGACGCGTAGTCGACAGGTCTCCCTCGACCGCGAAGGTGGGCAGGTGAGCCTGTTTGGTAGGAAACAGGCGACCACCCACCGTGGGACCAAGAAGCCCCTGGGGTCCGTGGTTTCCGAGGCCATGGAGACCACGGTACCAGGGACCAATAAGATGGGACCCTTCTCGTAAAAAAGGGAGCCTGCCCCCAATGAGAAACGGGGGACAAAGGGGGGAACCCCCACCGATGTGGGGGAGGGACAAGGGACGGGGAACAAGAGAACCGGAGGGGGGGTTAGGACGTCGGGTCGGAGAACTGGTGGCAAACCAGTGATCCGATCCGACATAATTCTGTCGCAGGGTTCCAGGATCCCCATCATGCGGAGGTGTACGGATGCTCTGGAATCGAGGACTGTCCAGCCCCCGATTTCAAGGGCAACCAGCGATGGGAGTGTGGCGACCCAAGCCACAACCTCTGAGAGGACCGGTGGGGCTGTCAGGCCGAATCGGGCCTCCACCTTGAGAACCACAAGGACAGCAGCGACCACGGGAGCAGCCGCAGCAAGGACGGAAGAGGGAGCCTCCAGGAGTATTGGAGGTAGAAAGAGGACGAGGGAGGTGAACAACACCACCAGTGTAACGAGGCGCAAATGCACCTCGTTACTACCGGCCCGACCGACCACCTGTCGGGCCGAAGAACGGCGCTTTGCGCCACCCTTAAGCTATTGAAACGATCGCACGCCGCTATCTCGCGCGCCGCTATCTCGCGCCGCCGCTATCTCGCGCCGCCGCTATCTCGCGCCGCCGCTATCTCGCGCCGCCGCTATCGCGCGCCGCGGCGATCACGTGCTGCCGCTAGCGCGCGCGGCCGCGATCACGCGCCGTCGCCGTGCCTCGCGCCGATAGGCGCGCCGCTCGATCGCCGCCGTGCCTTCCGCTTTCCGACTACCCGACCGGCGACTAAGAACACAGGATTGTGCGTCCGCAGTCTCGATCGAGCATACTCAATACTTGGCCGTCTCCCGTCTTCCTGGGCTCGTGCGTGCGCGTGCTCAGTCAGCGTACTCGACAGTCTCTCGCCTTTATCCGCCGCCTTGAGTCAGGGGTTCGTCCGTCGGCGAACTCCGCTGAGTGTACTCAGCCTCTAGGCGATCCGTCTAGCGATCAAGAACCCGGGACGGTGTGTCCGCCGTCTCCGCTGAGTGTCCGCAGCACTTGGTCGCTTTCCTCCGCGAACGTAGGGAAAAGGGAAGGTGCGTACGCCTTCTCTGTCGAGAGTCCTCGGCCCCGAAACGGACGAAATCACTTCGCGTATTCCGCGACTTGCGTGCGTGCGTTCGTCCGAGAGTCGAAATCTCCGGTCCGGTGACCATCTATACGCGAGCGATTGCGAGACGAGTATTGGGCGATAATTGTCCGAGACGCCCAGCGTCGCGAAGCGAGACCGATCACCGCGCCGTTACCGTCGTTACCGTCTACACGCGTCGCGTAATAGGCCCCGCCTTCCGCGCGGCCTATCCGTCCGTACGTGCGCTTGTACCGCTCACCGTACCGCACCGTACCGTACCGACGCGCCTAATAGACGCGGCCCGCGACAATGCCTTCGGGACCGAACTCTTGTATCTCAGTAAGCGTAGAATAAAGCTAAGTTATTTCTATTGCCATTTTCAAGTGTCTCGCTGCTTTACTCCTCCTCAAACCCGGACTCCGACGAGCATTATCCGCGCGAAACGCGTAGCGACGACCGAACAGCGGAGTTCGGCCGTTACACCAGTAGCGGCGGATCGTCAATCATGAAGGTGACTGCTCTTGCCCTGATACCCGTCCAGAAGAAGCGTGGTAGACCACTTACCACGTTCAAGGGAGTGGGTACCAGGGAGAGGAAGGAGAGAGAGGCGAAGGAGAAGAAAGAGAAGGAGCTCATTAGGCTGGAGAGGGAGGTCTGCGACCTCCTCGGCAAGGGTATGTATCGATCCATGAAGAATACGTGCCCGGCCGAGGAGGTCTATAGGGATCCTGCCTCCACCGAGCTCCTGAAGGGGGCCAGAGTTTCAGAGCTGGCCTCGGAGGTGGGCCGCGCGTTAGGCGCGGTGAAAATGATTGTGAAGAGGTCCCGGACCCTGGAAGGAACTTTTGTGGGTCTTGTCAACCGCGCAGTGGCCACCTCCGAGGCGGCGATGGCCACCCTGGTTGCCAGGGTAGCGGTCCAGGAGGGGGAGGGTGATGAGTCCTCCGCTTTTAGAAAGGAAATGGAGGGGCTGAGGGAGGAGAATAGGAGGATGAGGGTTGAGATGAGACGGCAGGCTGAGGAGCTGAGGACTTTCAAGGCTGCCGCTCCGTCGGCCCTCAGCCTCCGAGACTACCCCCTCTCCCCTCCAGTTTGAGTTATAGGAGGAAGACGTACGCGGACGCTATCGGGGGCTCCACGTCAACGGAGGATGAATTAAGGGACGCCCGGACCCTACAGAGGAAAAGGAGGAAGAAGAGGAGGTTGGGGAAACCCTCTTCGCCCCTCCTCTCGGGAGAGAAGGAGATGAAGAAGGGGTGAGGGGTTTCCTCCGGGGAGGTGCCGTCGTATGACGACAACCTCCCGGAGGAGCCCCCTTCCCCAGTGGGGAAATCGGACGGGGCGAAAGGGGCCCTGGACGCTGCCCTGGCTAATCCGGCCCCTTCGGCCCCTTCGGGCGACGTCGGGGCGAGGCTGGACAACCTGAGGGTTGTGGCGGCCCGCCTCGACGTCGAGGGAAGGGGCAGCTGGATGCCAGAGGCGATAGGGGCCCCGACGCCTACTCCGGCTCCCAGGAAGAGGGAGGCGCCAGGAAGGACTCAGGCTCCGCCGCCATCAGCGAAGCCGGGACAAGGGAAGAGGGAGAAGGCGAGGAAGAAGAGAGAGAGAGAGAGAAGAAGAGGAGGAGGAAGAGGAAACGGGAGAGCATCCTACATGGTGGAAACAGGGATCTACAGGTTCCCAGGCCAAGAGTTCGAGTGCCCAAGGAAAGGAGCCGGGAATGGGAGTCCCGGCAAAACAACTGCAGGAGTGGGCACGTAGTCCTGCCGAGAGGGGGCTCCTGAAGGCCCTCAATCCGGGAGGCGGACGGACGCAGGCCAAAGAAGAGGAGGAGACCTGGGCGCAGGTAACAAGGAGGGGAAAGTGGAAGACGCAGGGGGAGGAGAAGGGAAAGGCCAAGGGAGGGCCCCCAATCCTCCCCCCAAGATAGGACCCGGGAGAGGGGCACAGACGGCGAGGCAGGGCAAGCCGAAGCCGTCAAGATTGGCGGCCGTCACGATCAAGTGCTCAAAAGGCCAATACCAGGAGTTCATGGTAGAGGCCAGGCGCCGGATACGACCAAAGGACCTGGGGATCGAAACGTCCCTAAGGGTTCGCAAGGCCCTGAGCGGGGCCATGATGGTCGAGGTGCCTGGCCTCGGGGCCGGGCCTTCCGTCGACCGGCTTGCGGGGGAGCTCCGCAAGCTGACAGCGGAAATGGGCCCCGGTTTTCGTGTCCAAAGGTCGGAGAAGTTCGCAGCGGTGCGACTCTCCGGTCTGAACGCGACAACCGGGGCCGATGAGGTGGCGGCCGCCGTATGCCGGGGATGCTCTCCCGCGGAAGTGTCCGCGGAAACAATGAGCGTCTCCTAGAGGGGCATAGGAGCGGTGTCCGCTGGCGGCGGCCGTGAGGGTCGCTGCCGCGGAGCAGGTCCCGGTGGAGTGAACCCGCGCCGGGGTGGCAGCGCTGCCCGCTCGCGCACAACTGTGCTACCGCTGTTTAGAGCAGGGGCATGTGTGCGAGCGGTGCACGAGCGCCGTCGACCGCAGCGGTCTCTGCTACCGCGGTGGCCGGGGTTATCGCTGCGGTAACCCCGGCCACCGCGCCAAACAGTGCCAAGCGGCGGCTCGGTGCCCTGTCTGCACCGAGGCGGGCAGGTCCTCCGGTCACAAGATCGGAGGGCCGGCCTGCAAGCCCCCTCCCAGAAAGAGAAGAAGGGGAGGGAAAAGAGCGGAAGAGAAGCAGACCGGGGAGGGAGGAGTCGAAGTGGGGGAGGTCCGAACCCCCGCGGATACCCCTCCTAGCCGGGTGTTTCAGGAGGAGGGTGCCGACTCTGGCACCTCTACAACGAGGGATCCCGTGGAGGAAGGACCAACGATATCCCGGACGCCAGAGAGGGACCCGGTGGAGGAAGATGCGGCATCGACCGTGGTCATGTCGCAGGAGTGGGGGGACCTAGGATGGGACTCCTCCCAGGACGTGATGGATACGACCCAGACGAGGAAGAGGCCGAAGGGGTCGAACGAAACGGCTCTGGAGGAAAGGAACCAGAAGGAGAAGGAAGAGGATGGGCACCCGGACACCAGGCCAAAAGTAAAGGTGAGGAGGGTGGACCTTCTGGGAAAGCCCCCAACAAATGTAGTGGGGGAGTCAGTGGAAGAGGCACCCCTGACTCCCCAGAGAGACGAGCTCCCCCATACTCCCGAGGGGTGGGGTGCGCCGAGGTAAGGACTCCCCAAATTTCCGCGCAAATTGAGGAACCTACGGAAGAAGAAGCCACCAACACCAAGGTCGAAGCCCCCTCGGGGGAGACTGAAGCGGTTCTGCCATCGGAGGTCTCCCAAGAGGGGGTGGAAGTAGGTAGCCCGGAGGAAGCGACGAAGGCTTAGCCTTCACGCCAGTCCAGGTCTTACAGGCCAACCTCGGCCGCAGCACCCGTGCTCAGAATCTGTGGTCCAACTGGATCCTAGAGCTGAGTGTCGGGCTGGGGGAGGCCACCGAGCCACATTTCGTGCCGGTCAGCCCGGGCTGGTTCGGCAGTCGTGATGGCTCGGTGGCCATGGTGGCAAACCCTGCGGCGGGGACCCCTCCCTGCGAGATCAGGGAAAGGGGGTCTTCATTCGTCGCAGTCGACTGCGGGCTCATCACGGTGATGGGGGTATACCTCCATCACCTGAAAAGACAAGGTCTGGGATGCCTCGCCTGCATCAAGGGAGTTCTAGACGGGATCGGGGAGATGATACGCAGATGCCACCCCTGACCCGTCGTCATTGCCGGGGACTTCAACGCCTACTCGGTAGGGTGGGGTTGCAGTCCCTGGCAGGAGGACCCCAGGAGCGGGGCGGTTACCGAATGGGCAGCGGGCCTTGACCTCTTGCTCATGAACAAGGGGTCGGGCAGCACCTGTATGTGGCTGAGGGGCGAGTCGGTCATCGACTTGACCTGGGCGACCCCCTCAGCCGCCCGGTTATTCCGGGAGTAGAAGGTGGAGGTGGAAGGCGAAACACTGTCCGTTCATTGGTACATAGTGTGGGCCCTCCGCCTCCCCAGACCTCCATGGGTGCGGGCCTCCCGCTGCCCCGGGGAGGGGAACTTTCCCCTCCCCAGAAGATGGGTCCTTAGTCGGCTGGACGCGGATAAGTTCAAGGCGGCCGTCCTCGTGGCCACGTGGCACCTTGAAAAGGAGCCGGGTGAGTGGGCCCTCAGCCCCCTGGAGGGGGCTGAGGAACTATCGTGGTGTCGGCGTGCGACGCCACGATGCCCTGAGCCCACCCCCGCCGTCGTCGGGTCGCTTACTGGTGGACGGAGGAGATCGCGGAACTCCGCGACTTCTCCGTCCAGGCCAGACGGTTAGTGTACCGGACCCGGCGAAGAGGCTGGGATGTCACGACGGCGCAGGAGGGCTACCTGGCTGCCAGGAAGGCCTTCCGAGTCGCCATCGCCGAGTCGAAGCGAGCAGCCTGGGAGCAGTTGACGAGCTCTCTGGACGACGACCCGTGGGGGCGCTCATACAAAAGGGCGATGGGCAAGACCCGCCCTTGGGCGTCCCCGCCAACGGAGTCGTTGGACAGCCAGGCCCTCGAGGGCCTCTTCGACACCTTCTTCCCGAGGGTGGAGGGAGGTCCACCCAAGATGCCCTCCCCCAAAATGGGGGAGGGAGACTGGGAGGAGGACCTGGCTGTGGGATCGGCGGAGCTCGCCGGGGCCAGGAGACGACTCGGAGGCAAGAGGAAAGTCCCAGGCCCCAATGGAATCCCTAGTCGAGCCTGGGCTCTCGCACTCGGCGAAGAGAACCTATCCGCGGCATTGTGCGGGGTTTTCAGTGGGTGCCTCAAGGAAGGAGTATTCCCCCCGGCATGGAGGAGGGCCAAACTGGTCCTCCTCCCCAAGGAGGGTAAGCCCGGGAGGGCCACCCGGGAGCGTGTCGGCCTACAGGCCGATTTGCCTGCTGGACAAGGCGGGCAAGATGTTCGAACGCATCGTTGCCGATCGCCTTATCGAGCACATGTCCTCGGAGAGGCCCGATCTCCACGTCAGTATGAGTTCAGGCCCGGTAGGTCCACGTTGGACGCTGTCCAACACTTTCGGGACCTGACCGCGACGGTCGTGGAGAGGGAGGGCGGGGTGTCGTTGGCGGTGTCCTTGGACATTAAAAACACCTTCAACACCTTGCCCTGGCCGGAGATCGGACCCTCGAACATCACGGGATGCTCGTCTATCTCCGGCGCATATTGGCGGCCTACTTCGAGGACAGAGACCTCGCCTTCCCTAAAGAGGGCCGGGTTCAAGGCCGACGCGTGATGGAGCGCGGTGTTCCACAGGTCGGTTCTCGGCCCTCTGCTATGGAACATCGTGTTCGATTGGGTGCTACGTACTCCGCTCCCCACAGGCTGCCACATCGTCTGCTATGCGGACGACATTTTAGTGGCAGCCGGAGGGAAGAACTGGAGGGAAGCTCGCCTCCGCGCGGAAACGGCGGTAACATCGGTGGTGAGAACCATCGGAGACCTGGGCCTTAAGGTGGCGCCCGAAAAGACTGAGGCCATGTTCTTTCACGACGGCAGTCGAGGGGCGCCACCGAAGACCCGGGTCCTAGTCGATGGCGTCCACATCCGCGTCGGGCCGACGATCAAGTATCTCGGCCTGACGTTGAACAGTCGATGGGAGTTTGGCTCGCATTTTAGGGAACTGGCCCCCAGGGTGCACGGGGCAGGGCTGGCCGTTGCTAGCCTCCTGCGCAATCTGGGAGGTCCAGGTTGGAGGGCTCGCCGCCTGTATGTGAGTGTGGTCCTATCCTTCGCCCTGTACGGGACGCCAATTTGGGCGCCCCAGCTCAGCGCCTGCCGCGATGGCATACGCCGACTGCGGCAGGCGCTGAGGCTTATGTACATAAGGGCGATTAGAGGGTACCGCACAATATCGTACATGGCGGCGACCACTCTAGCCGGATCCCCTCCGGTGGAGCCCCTAGCCGAGGAACGGCGAATCCTGTATTGGAGGATCAAGGAGCTCCGCCAAGAGGGGGACCTAACGGCCAGGGGCATGCGGGCCTTACGCTCCCAAGCCGTGGCCCGTACCCTGGAGAAGTGGTGGGACATGTTGTCCGACCCACGGGGATACGGGCGCGAGACGGCGGAGGCTGTCCGCCCCTGCCTGCCCGAATGGGCAGGCAGGAGGGGATGTGGACAGTCCTACCATCTGGTGCAGATGCTGACGGCCCATGGGTGTTTCGGCAAATATCTGCATCGGATTGGGAAGGAGCTCACCACCAGGTGCCACCACTGCCCCGTGCTCATGGACACGGCGCTCCATACTCTGGCGGCTTGTCCCGCCTGGAGTGAGGAGCGCCGGGTCCTGGTTGGGGCAGCGGGAGTCCCAGTGGGGGGATATTTCGCTCCCACAGATGGTTCGAACCATTTATGGGGGCGAAGAGGGGTGGGAAGCGGCGGCCTCCTTCTGCAGGGACGTGATGTCCAAGAAGGAGGCTGCCGAATGGGAGCGCCGGCCATGCCCAGCCCATCGTCGACGACGGGGTGGTCGGCGCTCCCCGGGGGGAGATCTGGATCTGGATAGCGAGTCCGAGGTGCCTCCGGCTGAGGAAGAGGAAGGACCCCTGAGTAGCAGGGGTTCAACCTCGGCAGTCTCGGGCCCGCCTCCGTTGACGGGGGGATCCGGGAACTCTACGGTGTAGAGTTCCGGATCCTCCCCTGCTTCGGACAAGTAGGAATGGGGGGAGTGGTGCCCCGTTTGGGGACGGGCCCACTCCCCTAGAAACCCTCCCTCCCTGGCTAACGGGGAGAGTGGGGTAAGGGGTGAGGGCGGTTGCCCCCTCACCCCATAGGTGAAACCAGAAGGCCAAACGGTCGGTTTTAGACCGACCGGGACCGCGCCCTGGATTCTCTTTGTGGAACAGGGCGCGGTAACAGGTGGCGGGGGCTCCTGGAAAGGAGTCCTGGGGCCGGAGTGTTGGAGAGGGAATACGGGAGCAGTGTCCCTGATTCCCTATAACTGTCCCCGGTGCGACAGGTAGACACACCGCAGGGGTTTTAGTCGGTAGGAGTCCGACATAACTCCCGACCCCCCAAGGGTCGGGTGTATCCATGATGGATTTCCCTTGCGTCACTAAAAAAAAAAAAGTTTTATAATAAATTTTACATGTAAAAATTTATGTTACGTACATTTCTTTTCGTTAGGTTTTTCTTGAATAATAATAACTTTTAAAAATATATTTTTTTTAAATATTGGGTACTATTAATAAACGTGTTAAATTTTTACCATGAAAAGAATACAAACATTTGGAGCGTCTCTGGGCCAATGTTTTTTATTTGCGTATCATCAGCTTCAATCCAATCAGATTTACCTACTTTACATATATTTGTGTAATGACCGCTTGCAATGTACGATCCATGATGAAATATGGCATTCATTACTTCATACAACCGTCCTGCTACTGATACTTTACTTGTTGGGACAGCACGCAGAGTAAATTTATTTATACATATATGTATACAGGGTATTAGAAAAGTCTGAAAACGGTCAAATATCTCGAAAATAGAACGTTTCTGAGAAAAATGTTTTCAACCAAAGTTGTAGGGTTTTAAAAGTTCTATTGAATGATGATATCCGTTTGACCTTACGTAAAGAGATCAAGGCGAGGTCAAGGCCAACATCATTTTTTTAAATAGAATATCAAATTTTTTATTACATAGTGTTAAAGATGACAGCGAGACGTTTCCAAAACATTACTTGATGACCTATTTTTCTTAAGAATTGTCTGAGTTATGAGCTTTAGAATTTACGGTGACGCCAATATTAATATTATCCAAGATGTACCGCGTGGAGGTTGCATGGTCGAACTTTACACCTGCCCCCCCTGTATGTGTGTGTGCGTGTGTGTGTGTGTGTGTGCGTGTGTATATGTCAGCAAAAATAAGGTTCGTCTCTCCGCGGTTCGTCACTACCGCAATATTTAATGACTCCAAACCCTCTCTGCTATGTGTGTGTGTATGTGTGTGTGTGTGTGTGCGCGCGCGTGCACGTGCGCGTGTGTATGTAGACGGGTTTTTATTGAATTAAGTGTTCAAATTGTCTTCCGTCTGCTGCTTGACAATAACCTTATCATAGATGAAATTCATTTAAAATGTTTCGTTTCATTTCTGGTGAAATAAGATTTACTTGGTGCAGTATGCGTTCCCTAAGGTCTGCCAAGTAAGCAGGTTTCGTTCCGTACACATTGTTTTTAACATATCCCCATAAGAAGTAGTCCAATCGAGAAAGATCTGGTGATTTAGAGGGCCACTCTATTTCTCCACATCTTGTTATCCATCGGTTTGGGAAAGTATCAGTTAAAAATTGACGCACTACTACTGCATAGTCCTGATCTCTGCTGACATATACACACACACACACATATATACACAGGGGAGTGTAAAGTCCGACCATACAACCTCCACGCGGTACATCCTGAATAATACTAATGCTAGCGGCACCGTAAATTCTAAAGCTCATAACTCAGACAATTCTCAACAAAAGTAGGTCATCAAGTAGTGTTTTGGAAACGTCTCGCTGTCATCTTTAACACTGTATGATAAAAAATGGGATATTCTATTTAAAAAAATCATGTTGGCATTGACCTCGCCTTGACTCCTCCACTCAAGGTCAACCGGATATGATCATTCAATAGAACTTTTAAAATCCTACAACTTTAGTTGGAAACATTTTTCTTAAAAATGTTTTGTTTTCGAGGTATTTAACCGTTTCCAGACTTTTCTAAATAAAGTGATATGGTCCATTATCGACGATTTTATTAAAAAATTTTTCGAACGAAAGTTGCATAGCTTGAAGGACAACATATGGTGGAAATGTGGACTTGACCTTGAGTGACCTTGTCAAAATCAGGCCAAGGTTATTAATGTTTTTTTAAATAGAAACTACTATTTTTTATTACATATTCTTGTAGCTTATCTCGAGAGCTTTCCAAAACACTCTAACAAAGTTACATTTCATTGAGTACTTTCCGAGTTATGAGGCTTGGATGTTAAGGCAAGACTGATCACTGATCCGACCAATTAAGACAAGATCAATTCGAATATGTCTTTAGCCGTTAATAAGTCTTGATCTAAGAAGTACAAAATAAAACCTCCTTGCTTTTATTACAATATCCTGTAAGTTAACAAATATTCTTCACACATACAAACATAATATTATTATATTTTTATTGAGTAGTGCACTGAACATCTATGACATTGTTCTGAGAGTTTTCTTATTTAGAGCGACGAAACAAATATATTTTATGAATTCTTTTCGCACAGATAGAAAATTTCACGGATTTAATTGTTTTTGGAGATTATTTAATACTGTATGAAGAATATTTATTAACTTACGGGATATTGTATTGGGTATGGGAATAAGTTTTAATCGTTTCCCCAGATGGCATTAATAGTATCGCTTGCATCTTTTTTAACCTTTCGATACATGGATTTAAAAGGTGTATATGTAAGCTGTTAAACGCAGTATAAGACTTTTGTTTGGAGTGCAAACAGTAAGTATTCATATCGCATCGAAAATGTCGGAATTTGTTCTAAAAAAGCAGCATTTGGAAGTTCTTCTCCACTACTATCTTTTGAAGAAAAGTGCTTCGGCGGAAACGTGCCGTTTGCTTGTGGATGTTTACGGCGACCATGCTCCATCGGAGCCAACTTGCAGATATTGGTTCCAACGCTTCAAAAGTGGTGATTTCGATGTCAACGACAAAGAACGCGATGGTGCCCCAAAAAAGTTCCAAAATGAGGATTCCAACTTGAGGTTCCAACTTGAGAAATTGCTTGATATTGATCCATGTCAGACTTGAAGAATTGTCTGCAGCATTGGATGTTGACCGATCCACCGTTGGAAAACGCCCAGATGCGCTGGGAATGGTTCAGGAGGTAGGAAATTGGGTACCACACGAGTTGAAGGAAAGGGACATTGAAAGGCGCTTGGTCACGTGCGAAACGTTGCTTCAATGACAAGAAAGAAAGTTTTTTGCATCGGATCATCACTGGCTTTGAAAAATGGATTCACTACGACAATCCTAAACGCAAGCTAGCATGGGTGAAGCCAGGTGAACCAGGTCCATCAACGCCAAAGCGCAATATTCGCGAGTCAAAGGTCATGCTCTGTATCTGGTAGGATATGCGGGATGTAATCTACTACGAGCTGCTGAAACCGTCCGAAACTATCAATTCTCAACGTTACCGACTTCAACTAATGCGTTTGAAACAAGCTATTCAAGAAAAACGGCCGGAATGGTACGATAGATACGAGAAGCTGATTTTGCAGCACGACAACGCTAGGCCACATGTTGGTCAACCCGTCCGGACATACCTAGAAGGGGTGAAATGGGAGATCCTACCCCACCCGCCGTATTCATCAGACATTGCCCCTTCAGACTATCATTTGTTCCGGTCGATGCAGTCGGCACTTACTGGAGAGCGCTTCATCTCATATGACATAAAAAAATGGTTCGACGACTGGATCGCCTCGAAAGAAATAGAATTCTTCACTCGAGGAATCCGTTTATTGCCCGAAAAATGGGCGAAGGTTGTCGCTTCAGATGGAAATTATTTTGAATTAAATCATTTAATATTTTCATATTCAAACTATGTTTTTTGTCTACATAAAAAACGATTAAAACTTATTCCCATACCCAATAATAAAAGCAAAGAAGTTTCATTTCGTACTTCTTGATTCTGTTATAATATTCTTTTATATTTCATACTACATCTTTGTATAACTTAAAATTATTCTTAAAATATTATTAAACAATTCAATAATCAAACCTGTGAACCTGCCCGACTCCGCAAAATAATTAATAAAATATTTCATTTTCTTGGCGCCGAATATTATTAATACTATTATAAATAATATTACAAATGATATAAATTTTTACGAATAAAATTTGTAAAAATTTGTATTATTTGTAACATTATTATATAATTACCAATAAAATTACAAATAATAATATTACAAATAATAATATTACAAATAATAATATTATTAATAATAAAATATTATTTGTAATAATTTCGGTGCACCGAGTAAACTTTTCAGTATTGTCATAGAGAGGAAAGGAGAGAGAGACAGTCATGCCCGCAATTCAGATTATGGGCAGGAAAGAATTAGGCTCACTTGCTGAGCGAAGAGAGTGACAAGGAGGGAATGATATTCTCTCTCTCTCTCTCGTTCGCTCGGCGCGTTCGACAATTGCCGATCGCGTGCTCACACGGATTGACCGAGCTGGCTGTGTGCGTATATGGGCGGGGGGGGGGGGGAATCCTCGTGTAAGCCCGTCACCAAATTCGCATCACTGATACCAATGATGTCAAAACCGAACAAGCTGCGGACAAGCGTAACTTGTAAATACCGGAGATCAACTGTTTATCAGTTCATAGACAATTAATATGACGAGATACCCGCGGAGACCCGTGTACTTCTCTTTCGTCTTTGCGTACAATTACGATCAATAAAAAATTTTCACGAATTGCTCGGTTTTGACATCATTGGTATACGTGTGTACGTATGTGTGTATGTGTACACGTACAATTGCGATATACACTTATCATGTTAGCATTGATCATTTTTATTGATGCTAAAATAAATAAGTATGATTATGTAAAGAATTTGTCTGCGTATTATTATACATTCTACATAGTTCTCCCTGTGATAGCAAAAATAACACATTTGGACAACCTCTACGCTCATATCACAAAGCCTGATCCACTGCACTATTGAAGCAAATTGGTAATTCTTCTGCTATAATGACATTAACAGAAAAGACTAAACTTCAAACTGTATTTCTCAAAAACGTTTAAGATTTGCACCGTTTTTGGATAGCATTTGTTACTATTACATCAATATTATATTTTTGTAAAAGCAAAATCGCGCGGTGATTTCAAGAATAAAGATTCCTCTTGTGTGAGATAATTATAGCTTTCCATTTACAGCAAAACTCAGATAATTCTCACTTGTGACGTCATAACTCAGTTCAATGCACGTTCCTTTTCTGTCTCACAAGTGAGACTGGGTGAGTGGTGGGAGACGTTCCGATGTTGCATCCTTATCGCACGTTGCACAATCGAGAGAGAAAGCATTACTAGACGTGGTACGGTTAATGGTGTCCCCAATAGTTGTCTCACTCACTCTACGCTTGAATGCAGGGAATATGAGTGAGACAGCTATAGAGACGCCACGCTGTCTCTATAGGTGTCTCGCTCGCTCTAATAGCCATGTATCGTGCTTTCCTCTTTTCTCATTAGCAGAAATGCCGATTAAGGGAATCCTATCTGTAGACCAGGAAAATAAGCTATTTTCACGAATTTTTTTTTCGGAAACTAAGCAGACGATTGATTTGAAACTTGATAGAAATAATAATATATGTTTTTCTGATAAGAATAAATTTTTATAGCGTTATATGAATAATAATGTAGCAAATACACAAAAAATAACGTGACGTGTTTAGGCGCGCGCCGTTTCACGGTTTCTATGAAATCTCGAAATATGGTGGACTGGGACAAAAACGCAAGTAAGATAAAAATGCTACTTAAAATGTAGGCTCCGCTCTTGAAAATATAAAAAAATTAGGGGACTCTTAATAATAATAAAAATTACAATTATAATAACGAAACGCTATACAATATCTCCTGAAACCAGAGAAAAACCTTTTTTTTATATAAAACAGTCGATCGATCGACTTCAGCATATAGTTACATATTCGAAACATGTCTATCTATCGTGTGAACTAGCGAAATTAAAAAATATTAATTTTTTATATGCACCGCGCTGTCTCTATAAGTGTCTCGCTCGCTGTAATAGCCATGTATCGCGCTTTTTTCTTTTATAACACTTGCGACGCGATTATCGCTCGCCGTCGGCAAACTGCCGTCGGTCCGCGCGTCTCGGCCAACCTAGCTCTCACAAAATCAGTTGGGCGCCAGGTGCAGCGGGCTGCACCGTTCACCAACGCTACGCGACACCTCACCAAAGGGCCGAGACACGCGAAGTCGACGGGACCGGTAGCCCTTCGATATTTAAGTCGGTAGACGGGAAGGGTTCGTTGGAAGTCGGGAACGACCGGGAAAACACAAAAATAACGAGGCGCGTTTCGACTATCTTTAGCTTTATTATTTCGGGGAATCGGAACGGTCCGACCCCCTCGATACGATACACTCCGCTTGGGCTCTCGCGAATTCGAAATTGCCCGCTACGCCGATAACTTTGACGAGACTTTTTTACTCTCACGACACCGAAACGATAATGCAGGTGGAAGGTCTTACACAATCGGGAACCTCCCGGCGACGTGGTCCTCCTCTCGTCTCCCTCTCACGCTCGCTCTGGCACACGCGGCCACTGACGTCTCCTCCGCTTGCTGACGCCAAAAACTTCACACTAAATCCCTCGCTTGTATTTCCCTTTTTCGGTAGCCGATCTCTCTCCGGTACGATATGGAAGCAGGTCGGCGATATTAGAGAGCGACAATAGGAGTCTCCTCTTTTTATCTCCTTCTCCCCTGACAGACTTTCTTGTCCGACGGTGTTGTCTCGTGCTACCCGTCTCTCCCCGTTCCTCGGTAAATCTCCCTATACGGGAATCCTTCCGCGGATCTTTGTTTTTCGATCCGCGGGACGGGTGCTCGGTCTCACTCTCTTGCTCACTCTCTCTCTCTCTTGCTCACACTCGCCCGATCTCAGTGTTCAGGCTGGCTTTGTTTAGCCGGCGTTCACGCGCCAAGCACGGGAACGCCGGCTAAACCGTTCGGCGCGATATCCTTGCAGGCCTGTGGACAACGGAAGCGACAGCGAGAACCTTTCACGACGATACGAAACCGATACTAGCATTATTAAAGGAGTGCGTTCACCTGGGGTGGCGGTCTTGCCGAGGGGGTGTCATCCTCTTCCTTCCTCCACCGATCCCTCCTCTCCTGATGTGCGGCGCCGGAGGTCCAGGGGCACAGAGCTCGGGGACGCGGGACCGTTCCACCTGCGCGCTCCGACTACTAACACTAATTATTACGGGGGAGAGCGCAAGGCGACACCCCCCCCCCGAGAGTCTCGCCTAAGGGCCGAAAGGTCGGCCTGTGACGGGCGCCTTTCCGGCTGCCACGTCACACACTATAAAAATTTATTCTTATCAATAAAACATATTATTATTTCTATCAAGTTTGAAATCAATCGTCTGCTTAGTTTCCGAAAAAAAATTCGCGAAAATAGCTTATTTTTCTGGTCTACAGACAGGATTCCCTCCTTAATCGACATTTCTGCTAAAGAGAAAAGAGGGAAGCGCGATACATGGCTATTAGAGCGAGCGAGACACCTATAGAAACAGCGTGGTGTCTCTACAGTTGTCTCACTCATATTCCCTGCATTCAAGTAGAGTGAGTGAGACAGCTATTGGGGACACCATTAACCGTACCACGTCTGATAATGCTTTCTCTCTCAATCGTGCGACGTGCGATAAGGATGCAACATCGGAACGTCTCCCATCACTTCTCCTTCTTCACTTCTTTCGCGCTGTACAGTACGCCCATATGCATATGCGTATATATCTGTCATCGCTTTCGATTGTTTTACAGGCGTATACGACATCGCCGGAGGACACCATATCTACCTCTGAGTGTACACGTACAATTGCGATATACACTTATCATGTTAGCATTGATCATTTTTATTGATGCTAAAATAAATAAGTATGATTATGTAAAGAATTTGTCTGCGTATTATTATACATTCTACATAGTTCTCCCTGTGATAGTAAAAATAATACACTTGAACAACCTCTACGCTCGTATCACGAAGATGATCCACTCTGCTACTGAAGCAAATTGGTAATTCTTTTGCTATATCGACATTAACAGAAAAGACTAAATTTCAAACTGCATTTTTCAAAAACGTTTAAGATTTATATCGTTTTTGGATAGCATTTGTTACTATTACATCAATATTATATTTTCGTAAAAGCAAAATCGCGCGGTGATTTCAAGGATAAAGATTCCTCTTGTGTGAGATATTAATTATTCATTCTTTATTAATGGGAAAAGATTTTCCTTTGGTTTAAATGTTTAAGAAAAGTTATTTGTTTTCTGAGAATCTTTCAATTTTTATGTTCGTGAAAAGTTTATAAAATTCGTAAAGAAAGAAAATTATTTTATTATCTACCTGTTCAAGAGTTGCGCATAAGAGATATTTTAACAAAAATCAGTCAACAAATTAAATTTTTCATTCAAAGAAGCATATGTAGGGTAAGCATAAGTAAGATAAATATAAATAATAAATTAAATATTATCCTCTGAATATAATAATAAATATTTTTTTCTTTAGCTGAATCATCGAAGTAAATATTCTATTATAAATTGATTTTTCGGATTACAATATTAATTTGATTTTTCAGAGTATACTTTCAAATTGACTCTTCGGAATATGCTATTAAATTAACTTTTCGGAGTACACTTTTAAATTGACTCTTCTGACTACACATTTGTTAGTTGACTCTGTGGAGTACATATTTTGTAATTAACTCTTCGGAGAGAAGAGAAGAGAAACATTTTATATTTTATTTAAAAAATCTTAATTTTTGCAGAAAACTGATGAAGAAAAAAATTAATTCACGACCTTGTTACGTCCTGGAGGAGGAACGCAACTTGACGCTTGCTTTCGTAAGCTCCGACGTACTCGCAAGTCTGCAGTGCAGATCAAGGATCGGAATGACCCCTTTATCTAGTGCGGACGTACGTCGGTGGTCCTTTATTTATGTCAAGGAACTGAATCCTTTTACCTGGGGTAGGACCGTGAGCGACGGTTGAGAGAAGGGAGAATTTTTTGGTTGAGAATAATTATTGGGAAAACTGATTGACTTACAAATAGAAACAACTTGTTTTATTAGTATTTAGACGGATATTCACAATGAAATAAAAGTTACAAGCTTTTATAAAGTGTACGTATACATATGTATATAAACAATCGTGGTCTGAGCAAGGATTCTTGATTACTCCGAACAATATTCCGATAGGGGAAGGTCTAGTGACGGAAAGGTACGAGGTGAGGGGGAAGATCGCGATGAGGATACTTCTGAGGGAGAGGGAGAACGAATAGGTAGAGGCCCCGTAGTAAGGCCGCGTGGAAGCCTCGCGTGCCTCCTCGTAGAGGAGAAGTTAGAGGGGAAGATGTCGGGGATGGGCTCCAAGATAGAGGAGAACTTGAGGCAGAACGGTCGTCTACTGGACTCAAGGACGTTGGAGAGTATGAGATAGGAGGAGTTACTGGGTGAAAGTCAGGAAGGAACATAAGAGGAAAATGCGCAGATCTTAAAATGTTTGGTTCGTTATGGCGGATAACGTAATCTGAACGATCTTGTAATATCAGCTGTAGTAAAATAAATCCATTATTTTTCCAATAGATGGCTTTAGTTATCTGTATCTCGCGTTGTATAAGTCCGATCGGGTTCCACTAGATGGCGTTAGAAAGATGAGATTTCGTACTAAAAAAACTTTTCTGACAGTTTTGTGATTAGTTGACTCAGTTTCGTTTGAGCGCGCGTCAAAGATGGACACTAGCAAAGAGAAAATACGCTATATTTTACAGTTTTTCTTCGATAAAGACGAAAACGCAAGCCAGGTGGCTAAAAATGTGAATAGTGTTTATGGTCCTGATACTGTAACAGCTAATCACGCGCAATTTTGGTTTCATCGATTCCGTTCCGGTAATTTCGATGTCAAAGATGCACCACGCGCTGGAAGGCCAATTGTCGAAAATATCGATAAAATCATGGACATTGTCGAGTCCGACCGTCATGTAAGCACTGTTTCGATTGCCCAAGAGCTAAAGATTGCACAAAAAACCGTTTGGAACCATTTGAATAAGGCTGGATACAAAAAGAAGCTCGATGTATGGGTGCCACACGAGTTAACGAAAAAAGATCTCATGGACCGAATTTCCATCTGCGAATCGCTGCTGAATCGCAACAAAATCGACCCATTTCTGAAGCGGTTGGTCACTGGTGATGAAAAGTGGATCACTTACGACAACGTCAAGCGAAAACGGTCGTGGTCGAATCGCGGTGAGCCGGCGGAAACAGTGGCCAAGCCAGGATTGACGGCCAGGAAGGTTTTGCTGTGTGTTTGGTGGGATTGGCAGGGAATTATCTACTATGAGCTGCTCCCCTACGGCAAAACTCTTAACTCGGAACTGTACTGTCAACAATTGGACCGTCTGAAGGAAGCAATCGCCCAGAAGCGGCCAGCTTTGGCCAATAGGAGAGGAATTGTGTTCCATCAGGACAACGCCAGGTCACACACATCGATAGTGACTCGCCAGAAGCTCCGGGAGCTTGGTTGGGAGGTTCTTATGCATCCACCTTATAGTCCGGACCTGGCACCAAGTGATTACCATCTGTTCCTGCCCATGGCGAACAATTTTGCTGGTGAAAAATTCGCTTCAAGAGAGGCTTGTGAAAATCGACTGTCTCAACTTTTTGCCAATAGGAATGAGGGCTTCTATGAGAGAGGCATAATGAAATTACCTTCAAAATGGCAACAAGTTATCGAACAAAACGGCGCATATTTGACCTAAATCGGATCATTCTAATTATGGTAATTAAAGCCTTCAATTTCATGCAAAAATAATGGATTTCTTTTTACTACACCTAATATTACGTCACGGTTGGTATTGTTGAATGTATCAGTAGCACGACTTTTTTGTAAACTCTTGCATCTGATTGGTGTATATTTAAAAATCTAAACGAATATGCCAATGGGTGCATTCAATACTACATATGTGGACGTCGGCAACGGCGGGAACCACGCACGCCGACGCTCTCGCCCACAAGAGGGTCGAAAAGTTTTTAGAGATTAATTCCAGGGGAACACGCGCACCCGTGTCCCTGATTGTGTGATCCACCGCGTTAGGCCGCACTACGAGAGTTCCTCGAGACGCGGACAATAATCTGACCAGAATAGACATGCAAAAGAAAACTTTATTATCACGTGCCTAACAACACCAGCACGTTCGCAGCACTAACCGAACGCACGCAGGAAACGCGTGCGATGGCACGCTCGCAAAAACAAGAAACGCTCGCAATAACAAGAAACGCTCGCAGGGACGATACACACATGAACACGCTGACAGCGCGACGCGAAGGGCGCGCGCGTGGGACGAACGCGGCGCGAACGGTACGCGCGAAACGAGCGTGGCGCGAAGGGCGCGTATACGGGACGGAAAACGCACCCGCGGTAAAGCACGCTGAGCTGCACTCGCGGAAACAGCTGCACGCGGAGGTGCACTCGCGGCAAAGCGCGCTCGCGAAAGCGGCGAGCCCCGCTGACACGGATATAGCGCGAGACGGACCAGGGGGTGCAAACTCGCCTCTTAAAAAATGGGTGACGCATTTCAGCGCCACCACGGTGCGTACCCAGGAAAGGGCCGAACTAAAATGAGTGACGTCACGAGGAGCAGGGATACCCGCTATATTCGAATCAGTCGCGTATGTATGAGTACGTGTGTATGTCTGTTGTGTGTGTGTGTGTGTGTGTGTGTACATGTTATATGTGTGTGTATATGTTATGTGTGCGCGTATATATTGCGTATATGTGTCTCACGCGTTGCGTGTCGTATATGTGTACGCTCGTGTACATTGAATGATGTAAGAAGTTGTTTGAGATATTTTCGGTAAGATTTGTATTTTTGTGTTGTTAACATGTGTTATTTTTTATGTTATTATCATTTTATGAAAGTTAAAAGTGATTATAATCTACCGTCACTTTTCATTTCCGTACAATGATAATGATATAAAATATGACATGTTAAAACCTAAAAAAATAATTTTACCCAAAAAATTTGAAATTGCTTCTTACACAATCCAATACGCACAAGCGTACACACATACGACATTCATTTCATTACAAACAAATATACAAATATTTATTATACAATAGATGTGTATACATATATTATATATAATGACATACATACTACATGGGCTGAAAAGTCTTTGGCCTGACATATAGATGGCGCCACAAACTAAAAATCCTTATATTTCCTATAGAGTACCAACCTTAACTTAGATGCTGTAAAAATTTCATGATATTTCGTTGACTCGCGTACAAGTTATAGCTTTCGAAGTGACGTTATCTCTGAATTTATCTTTACTATGGAAAAAAGTGAATTTCGTGTTTTGATTAAACATTGCTTCCTGATGGGAAAAAACATTGTTGAAGCAAAGGCATGGCTTGATAAATGTTACAGCACATCTGCCCCACTGAATTCAACCATCAAATATTGGTTTGCTGAGTTTCGTCGTAACCGTACGAGCACAAATGATGCACCACGTTCAGGAAGGCCAAATGAGGCAGTTACTCCAGAAAACATCCAGAAAATCAGTGAAATCGTGTTGAATGACCGCAAAATGAAATTGAATGAGCTAGCTAACATCATAGACATCTCAAAGGAACGCGTTGGTCATATCATTCATGAATATTTACACATGAAAAAGCTTTGCGCGCGTTGGGTGCCGCGTTTTTTGACAATTGAGCAAAAAGCGGAACGTGTTCGACTTTCAAAGCAAAATCTGGCCCTGTTTAACCGCAATAAGAAGGAGTTTTTGCGTCGATTTGTCACAATGGATGAAACATGGATCCATCATTACACACCGGAGTCCAATCGGCAGTCAGCGGAGTGGTTATTGCCTGGTGAAAGCCGTCCGAAGCGCCCGAAGACACAACAATCAGCCGGCAAGGTTTTGGCCAGTATTTTTTGGGATGCGCATAACATAATATTCATTGATTATCTTGAACATGGTAAAACTATCAATAAAGAATATTACTGTACATTACTGGATCGATTGGACGACGAGGTCAAGGTCAAACGGCCACATTTGGCAAAGAAAAAAATTTTGTTTCACCAAGACAATGCTCCAGCTCATTCGGCTCGCGATACGACCGATAAATTAAAGAAATTGCGCTATGAATTGGTCCCGCATCCCCCGTATTCTCCAGACTGGCCCCCAGCGATTATTTCCTTTTTCCCCGACTGAAGCAGTGGCTCGCTGGTAAAAGATTTTACTCGAATGAGGAGGTTAAGTTGCCAAACAAATGCCTATTTTGAGGGACTTGACACCGAGCACTATAAGACCGGCATCGAAATGTTAACGGACCGTTACACTAAGTGCATTACTCTAAATAGAAATTATGTCGAGGAATAAAACACTTTTTTCATTAAAAAAATCGTTTTTTCATTGCTAAGCCAGACTTTTCAGCCCATGTAGTATATTAATAACATATTATACATAACTTATAATGCGCGCATAACTTATAAAAATTATATAATAAATATATACAATATATTTTGCTGTAACACAATTATAATGAATAAAGTGGTAAAGTCACATTTTTTACATGCTTAGCTTTATTTATATAAATAGTATAAATTATTGTGAAGGGTTATAATATTAATAAAAAAAGTTTAATTTTTATATAATAAAGAAGCATCAAAGTTTTTCCGTCCCACTTACAGACTGCGGGCTGTCAGGAACACATTTTTAGTGTATCTGGTGTGGTTAAAAAATTTTGATGTTAAAGATACGATCGGGGAGACGCAATAGCGCTCTTAGCGTCATTCTATCTTTATTGTTCATTAGATGTACAAGAATAGAATGATGCTGATAGTTCTAATAGTCTCCTTGAACGCAGCCTAAAATCACCAGCATCAATAAATATCCATCCACACTACAAAAATATACAAACAGTATATAAATGTGATAATAATTTTACGTGTAATATAATGATACGCTATAACATAACAAATGAAGATGTGTCACAGTTTAACAATACATCTATACATACATAAAATCATACAATCCATTCAAGGACAACTCTCTCCGCCGAAGAGCAATACTTCGTCTCTCGTCCTCAGGGCATGCCTTCCGTATAAAAAGCATGGCTTCCTGAGTTGGAGGTTGGAGTAGTGTCCATCATTCATTCTCCTAAATATTCTTCTCAGATGCTATCTGTCCGGCGCTAGGCTAAGGACGTCACATCTTTCCTCCAGTCTCATCCCCTCCTCTACCGACCTGAAGGCATGCCTTCCCGATCTGTTAGAGAAAGGGAAAATATGACTGCTTCAGACAGATGAGCCAGAGTAGAAGAATCCTACCTGTCCCATTCGCTAAACTAAGCACTCACACCCTAACATACATATAATACAAAAAATATTATATTACATTATATATTGAAAATAATTTGATAATGAAATGAATTGAAAAATATTAATTAAAAAATAATAAATATTAACAATATCTATTTCTATTTTGAATGGACTCTTTATACGCTTGTAACATCTCTTTTCTTTTCAATTTATTTTCTTTAAATAACGCACGCATCCGTTTATTTTGTTTTATATTAATTTTTACATCGCGCATTAAGGAATTAATATTAGTGTTTTTTAACATAAAATTTTTGTCTCTACACCACCAAATAATACATTGAACAATAATTACGTGAATCATAATATCAAATATTTTACCACTATGCTCAATACACTCATGCCAACTCATATTCCTATCCCATTCTTTAAAATGTTGTATAAAATTTTGCTCAATGTTTCGCCTATTACTTCTTGTTTTTAACAATTTAAAAATTCGATTGACTATTTGTTTCGCGCAAACAAAAAATTCACTATTTTTGAAACATGATTCGCATTCCGAGCAATTGTTAAGTTTTTTTAGAATTGAAATTATCATTACGCGAGAATAATCTGAAATTGACACGGAAATACTATTATCTACTGTATTATTCGATACAAAATCATGCACTTCATCATCGCCGTTGTCATTGCGAGCGACATCATGCACTTCCATGTCTGAAAAGTCACCTTTCAAACACTCTTCTAATGATAACAACAGAGTTATCATCAACGGCCACGCAATTATCGCCAACTATAGATACTGACTTCATGTTGCTTAGTAATAGAGTGATATACGACTCTTCAAACTGTGAAGGAGTTGGGTTAATATGACGAACTGCATGACTTCTAATTTGACCAAAAAAATTTTCTAGCGGATCTTGATTACAATATCGAGCATTTAATTTATGAAAACCAAATTGTGAATGTAAAATATCTCATAATTTTTGAAACCCGTCTATAGTGAATTTCCAGTTTGTAACAGTTGGCACATTCTTAATAATTTAACGTGAAATCTTATCTACATATTTCATTTCGCGTAATATTTTGCACTTACCCAGAAAACATGATGAACACTTGTTTCACTCATCGCTTGTCGCAGGTCATTGTCTTCAACACACTCTTTATCACTTCCATTCACACTGTCAAATAAGTCGTTGAAAAAGTTAACACTTTCCGCAAGTCCTTCGTTTTCCTCTATTTTTAAGTCCTTGTCTTCGTGGCGAACAACATCTATAACATACATTTTTATGTTAGATAAATAATTGTGTCATCTGTTGCAAAGATCAACAATTTTCTCTAAGTAATTTTTTAACGCCATATGTAACTTATTTTGCTATAAAATGGATTATATTTTACATAAATAAAAGACATATATATTTCAATGTTAAAAAAGATTGATAATATACGTTTTAGGGCCAATTTTTGCAATCTCCGGGTAGTCTTAACTATCGATAATTTATCGGTAAATTAATCGTGATCGTCGACCAACCGTGATTAGTAAGTAATGATCAACGATAAATACGATTGGTCAATTCCATTAGAATAACCGGTAATTAAAGTTAACCGGAGATTATGAAAATTGCCCTTAAACTTCTTATTTATCTGTATTTTCTAACATAATAATATTTACAATTTGATGTGGCCAATGTTTCAATGCAGCTTGCCATTGTACCACTTAACACTTGAACGGCATATTTTACACGCATTTTCTTTATTTTATCCTTCTAATGTGCTCACATTTAATTTTTTTTAATTGCGGTCGAATTTTGTGTGTCTCTCTGTCCATAATCCACGCAGTCTTAATTATGTCCCACGATGCAATTTTCGCTGGTACGCTATTCTCGCAGCTCATCGCTAGGTCCTTTGTTAATAAGTTATTCCTCACGCCTTTGATGAGATGTGGTCCGTCATATAAGGGAACAATTACATATTGCCTCACTTCAAACGTTTGACCTTTTACAAAAGAAATGAATATCAATTAATTATTTACATACACTGTTATAAAAATATCATTTTACTTATTGTTATTGCTTACTCTGAGTTCCTTCAGAAGACTTGCGTTTCATGTCCGTGCGCAGTAGCAGTTCCTTTATTGCAGCCATGTTCGAAGATCCCTGGTCACAAACTGTTGCAACGATGTGAAAGCCTAGATCGTTTATTTTGGAAACACGTTCTTTAATACAACGCACTAATTGCGCTGTATTTGTTTGTTTGCAACAAAAATTATAAGAAATGGGCATCTTCCAGCCCATGTATAATCCGCGAAGCATAAATACCAAAACGTGATCAGCCATCTTTCCGGTGCGATTATTGCCCCAATCCTCAAGTCCACATATGATATGATATCCTTACGGTTATCATATGTGATCTTGGGTTGAATAGATACCTCGTCCCACATAAGAATGCACACTTTATTTTTCACTGACATCTTTGGAGCTATAGATTCCAAATGTCTCAAAATAAAAGTGTTCAAACCTGCGGAGACTGTATTTTCTGAAGCGCTAAATGCAACGTTCGAATTGATGGCATATATGAAAAAATTTGATGTAAATAAGAATACGCGCGCTTTCCCATCGTTTTATACAGCGTCAACATCAGGGCCTTCTATTGGCTGCCATAGCGATGACCCTACATAAAAATTACAATTACATTGTTATGTTTTACATAATGTTGTGCATGATATTATTTTGTTACATAGTGATAATATCATGCACAACTTGTACGCACATATTACATAAACATAATTTCTAAGCATATTCTATGTTTTATTTAGCACAAGCAAGATATTGATAATAAATAGAAGCGCCATCGAGAAGAATTGTGTCCATTATGCTGCTTTATTTTTTATTGTAAGGAGAAATATGGTAGTTTTAAAATTATATATCAGGAACACACACCATTTTTTATATACAATGTTAGATTTATTTATGTATATTTTCATTAAAACAGCAAGTGCTAACCTTCACTTAACATGCATTTTGTTTTCTTGCTTAAAAAAGTGCAAGGTCTTCCTCACCCAAGTAGTTGCCCAAGGATTTATTATTTATTTAATATAATGCAAAAATCAATTTGTAATATAAATAATATTTACTCTGTATCGCATAATTTTTTTAAAGACAATTGTAATATCAAATCTGAACACATGCACATGTAATCCTTTATTTATAAATTTTCATAAACAAAATTACATATATATACATAATCTGCTCAGATTAGCCAATAGAGCAATAACTGCAAGTTTTTTGCAATAAGCAAATGACACACACACACACAAACACACACTAAACATACACACAGAGGAGAGAAATACGATTTTTTTCATTTTTTACAAATATAGTTTTTTGATACAGTCTGCCCATATTATGTACATGATCATAGAAGGAAAAAGATTACTCTGTTAAGAATTGAAATATAAAAAATAATGTTAATGCCATATTAAAATTAAGAGGTAGCATAAAGTAATGCTTAAAGATTAAGAAATTGAATGCAAAAATCACGAACAAAATTCACACCATGCTAAATTATGGTAATACTTACATATTGTACAGTTTCGTCTTTATCAATATTACATATCACATGGGTTACTTGTTCTTTTTTTGAAACTATATTATTGGTTTCTCCAGTATGCAACATATGCTCCTAAAACAATAGAAATGTTATCAATATTTCAGATATGTTAAACTTTTCTTTCATGAATATTTCACGTCATAATAATCACGTCAATAATAAAACAATAAGAAAAATATACTTCACATATATTTTCTTCAGCTCATTGCTCAGTAAGCCCTTTTGAAAAATAATTATCTTCAAAGTATCACGTGGTATTTACATGCACATAAATCCACTCGCACTAATGTAAATATAATTATGTACAAATGAAGAAATACATGGCAACAATATTTGTATGTTGTGGAATAGTAAGTAATGTATTAAAAATAAAGAAAGAAAAGAAGCATAAAAAATTTGGAAAAATATGTTGTATATGAGGAATTGTCAAAGTACTCATATCTGTTTATGCTCATAGAATACAGATATTTATTTATTAGCAAAATTCAACTGTGTCTTATCATACTGCATTGTGGCAGCATTTACACAAGAGAAAGCGATTAATCACAAAAGAAAAAAGTAGTAGAATCGATACTTGCAAACATCTAACGATCAATTTAAATGTAAACGCGTGTTATTGCAATTACCACTGTCAACAACATTCATGTATAAAAAGAAAAAATTCGCAGCAAAAATTATGTAAAGATAATTATTAAATTTGGTTGCATAAAGTAAAGAAATTAATTGGTCTGTTCTTTATAGTTACACTGCTGAACTGGTGCAACAAACTAGAGTGAGAAAACCTATATTTGTCTCACTTTAACTCATTGCACCAGTTCAACAGTGCAGCTACAAAGAACAGACCAAATATATTCTATATTCCTATGCTATAAAAAATATGCATAACTTCTCACTATTGACAAAAGAAATAACACGTTAACAAATAAAAACTAATTTTAATGAGGAACAATAGTACTATAAGAAGTCGTTTGTCTCAATGTAAGGAAAAAATTTGCTTTCTCTGATTCATTTATATAAAATAAAAAAACATTCATTTATAAAAATTGTTAAAATCATATTTTTTAACTATTGTACTCTATTTTTCTCAAAAATATAACATGAAAGACAATTTCAGTGATCACGTATGTATTACGTCCTAGAGGAGGAACGCAACCTTTTCGTTCGCGAATAAGGCGAACCTCGTTCGTACACGCGTGTCAGTGAACGGGTCAGGGACCCGACGGGTCCCTTTACTCGGGCACCGACGTACGACGAGCGGTCCGTTTTTCGGTCAGGGACGCGAATCCCTTTACCGGGAATAGGACCATGAGTTGACTGTTGGAAGGGCGGGTGTGATTTTGAAATCAATTGGAAAAAAAGGATGAAATATAAACAGATTTATTAAAATGAGTAAGATAACAAAATGATATATGGCGCGGCTTAAAATATAACAATAAAATGGTATTACGGCGCGGTTTATGACAATTTAATTGAATAATGGTGTGTGTATATATGTGTGTGTGTGTGTGTGTGTGAGATAGAAGAAGAAGGAATGGAAAGAGAAGGAATAGGAATAAGAAGTTAATCAGATAAAGGGGAACGGGAGTGGTATGGCGAATTTAAAGGAGTGGATAGTTCGGAAAAAGAGACAGGAAAATAAGATATTGGAGGGGTTGGAGGAGTGGATGCACGTGGGGGAGAAAAGGTAGGAGTATCAGGGGATAAATATTGAGAAAATAAGAAAGAAGGTAGGATTGTCGGATCTGGATGGAAATCTATGTCTAATCCGATGCTAATTATGTTTCTGATATACTGCAATTGTTGCTCAAAATTATATGGGTCTGTTATTTCATCAAAGAGATGGAGGACCCGATGGAAGGTTACTAGCGAATGATAATAATGGCCCACTAAAACCGTAGTTTCACAAGGGTGGAATTAGTAAGAATGGAGGTAAGGAGAGTAGAATAGTAAATAAAACTACTTGCTGCTGATTCACGCAAGGAAAGGGGTGGTTGAAATTATCTGCGTGGGGTCCCAATTTCGAGTTGTCCACTCCCAGCTGGCAGCTGCTTCTCTCTTTTTTTTTGGAAGGTTGGCGAGACCCCACTAAGGATAGTATTCGTGGAACACTGTGCACTTGCCACACTTGAGTCTCTGAATTGAGTCTAGACCTGATTCCGAATCTGACTATGACTTTTTTGTTTTCGTTTGTTCTTCTATCTTTCTGAATAGTGTCGCGGAGGTGGATTACCGCGGTTTTTATATCAATGATCGGAGGCAGAAGCTATCAGGGTGGGTAGAGGAATGGCCCTTTTAGGGAGGGGTGAAGCCCTAAGGAGAACCCAATGAAGTTAAAGATTTTGTTACTAATTTTTATTATTGGTCCTGGTTGACAGTAGTGGGAAAAAGTCTTAGCCATTAGCGAAGTTAAAGACATCGTGGGAGGAGACAGTTAGTTTTTGGAGATATGAATATGGAAGGGCTAAAGGGTGGAGCGTGAGTGTCTCATAGTTTTAGGTGGATATGATATGATTGGCTGAATGAATTAGGCGCGACAAGCGTGGAGGTGGTGGATTCTTGAGATAGAGAAATGTATACAAGCGGCCGGCTGGAAAAATCAAAATGCTGTAAATCAAAGCCTGAGATAAGAGTTTATAACCATCGGTGTAAGCTCGAAGTAGGCTTTGTTGGTTAACTGATAGGGCACATATGGTTTTGGATTGGGAAGATGTGAGTTTCAAGTTTTAGAGCAGGAATGCTCTGAGTTGCTTTGTTTTACTGAAGGTTTGTTAGCGCGGAGTTTCAAATTTTTATAGCTAGGACGACGGACACACTTGGCGAACACTACCCAGATATAAACTTTAAACGAAGACGTAGATTTTTACAACAGGGCACTGTTTCCTGTTATGGAATTTTCCCGAATCGCCTTTCATTTGGCGCGACGGCTGTTCGCCAGATGGGTCTGTTTCCTAATTTATATTTATATATGTATATATTCCTATTATAGTTATATTAGGAGAATATAAATCCGCGAGGAGAGAGAATTTTTGCTAATTAAATCTACAGGACGTAACATATGGATTCATATACAATTACATAAAAGACCATCAATTTAATATCAATATATATATTGTAACGGCCGAACTCCGCGGTTCGGTCGCTGCTACGCGTTTCGCGCAGATAAGGCTCGTCGGAGTCCGGATTCGGTGAGGAGGAAAGCAGCGAGACGTTCGAGAGTAATATAAGTACGTTAGCTTTATTCTATATTTAATTTGATACAAGAGTTCGGCCCCGAAGGCGATGTCGCGGGTTGCGTTTGTAAGGCGCGTCGGTACGGTACGGTGCGGTGCGGTGAGCGGTGCGAGCGCTCGTACAGACGGATAGGCCGTGCGGAAGGCGGGGCCTATTATGCGACGCGTGTAGATCGTAACGACGGTAACGGCGCGGTGATCGGTCTCGCTTCGCGACGCTGGGCGTCTCGGACAATTATCGCCCAATACTCGCTTCGGAATTGCTCGCGTAAAAATGGTCGCCGGACCGGAGATTTCGATTCTCGGTCGAACGCACGCACGCGAGTCGCGGGAGACGCGAGATGATTTCGTCCGTCGGGGCCGAGGACTCTCGACAGAGAAGGCGGACGCACCTTCCCTTTTCCCTACGTTCGTGGAGGAAAGCGACCAAGTGCTGCGGACACTCAGCGGAGACGGCGAACACACCGTCCCGGGTTCCTGGTCGCTAGACGGATCGCCTAAAGGTTGAGTACGCTCAGCGGAGTTCGCCGACGGACGAACCCCTGACTCGAGGCGGCGGGTAAAGGCGAGATACTGTCGAGTACGCTCGACTGAGCACGCGTACACACGAGCCCAGGAAGACGGGAGACGGCCAAGTATCGAGAACGCTCGATCGAGACTGCGGACGCACAATCCCGTGTTCTTAGTCGCCGGTCGGGTAGTCGGAAAGCGGAAGGCAGAGCGAAACGGTCCGGATATTCTCTCTTTCGGCATACAAGCGTCTAGATCGAATCGGCGGTACGGATCGGTCTGGTGTCTAGGAGCTCGATCGCCGCCGTTTTATAGTTGTTCGCGCTACGATTGATACGGCGGCGATCGAGCGGCGCGCCTATCGGCGCGAGGCATGATGACGGCGCGTGATCGCGGCCGCGCGCGCTAGCGGCAGCGCGGGATCGCCGCGGCGCGCGATAGCGGCGGCCTCGTGATAACGGCGGCGCGATCGTCTTCGCTAATTTATGGTGGCGCAAAGCGCCGTTCTTCGGCCCGACAGGTGGTCGGTCGGGCCGGTAGTAACGAGGTGCATCTGCGCCTCGTTACAATATATATGTATATTCAAAACTGCATAATTTTAAAATCAAGATATTAATTATAAATATATGTTTTACATAAACAAAATAATATTTAAAGCAAATAAGATTAGAGAATAAGAAGAATAAAATATGTATACATATATATATATACACATATACTTTAAGTCTTATTTACTTTAAATGTTATTTTGTTTATGTAAAACATATATTTATAATTAATATCTTATATATATATGTGTATATTGCAATTGCTAATAATTCGAAGTCCCTTTTAGCATAATACAATTAATATTACATATTAAATCAATTAAGCAAATAAAAATATATTTGTACATAAAAGGAAAAATGCCAAGTAGCAACATATGTATTGAATTTGTACATTCTCATGTACTGAATTTGTACATTCTCATTACTTTTAACCTTAAATAGCAATAATTACACTTTTAAGCAAGATATATACTTACGTGTTGCATGCACATATATTTATAACTAAAAGTTTCAATATTTGTATTTTAAGAAATTAATAAAATGTACTGATTTAGATGCATTTTGCTACTGATATTTTTATACACAGTAAAAAATGCATTAATATTGTCATTCATACATATGCTTTACGTGTATTGTTTCTTTGATTTAATGTCTATAAATATATAAATAATTAGAAAAAGTAGTTAAATTATCACATTTTCTGTAAATTCATATACTTATTAATCACTTGCGCTGGCAAAAAATTCACTGACGCGTGTACCAGAACGGTCCAGTGTAACTCGCTGAGAGGCGTCACACAGTGTTCGATGCCTTACAGAAATCGGAAAAAGATTTATATTTTCTAAACTAATTTATTTTCGACCTAGGACTTTTAATAGCTTTTTGAAGGGAACATAGAGCGTCGATTGATTATAAAATTATACAAATATAAATATTTAATTTATTTATTAATAATCATGCAAAGTGTGGTATCTCTCGAAATAGTCTGGATCGTCGTTGGCGATTCTGTGACAATCGCATGACGACGTGCGCACGTCTTTCCAGCGCAAGTGGTTAACAACATTAACACAAAGAAAACTAAGTGTACATATATACTCATAATTGTATACAAATTAACATACAAAACATACCTGTGGTGCATGTTTGGCATTTATTATCAGCATTTCGAAGAATAATTTCTGCGTTGTTGTCATGTCCTCCATTACGTCTTCCCACTTATTCCTTCGACGGATCCTGTGGATTTCTTGACGTTGTCTTCTAATAATGTTTTTCTTCTTATGCAGCATCTTCCTTTGGGTCCTTAATTTTCTTTTCAGTCCTTCATTGTTGGTATTTCTTGATATATCTACATCTTTGCCTATGTTCATGGGCACTGGCACAAAGTTAGAGATGTTCGGAACATATTCTATTAAGTGAACATGATCTTCCAAATTATTAATAACATAAACATTCTGTTCTACATAACAAGAATTTAATTTTAATGATGGTACTGCGTTATCGTTCAAACGTCGTATTGGACCATAAGGCAATACCATCTCTTCAGAGAAATGTTCCGTACAAATTCTCAACTTTGCCAGCACTTCTTTTGGTGCATCTGTAATATTAATAATAATTAATATTACGTACTGTTATATCATTGCATGATAATAAATAGTAAACAAGAAGTAAGATAATGACCGTAACAAGTAAAACACAAAATAAATTGCTTTTTTTGCTCAACGTAAATAATGCTACATGTTAATCATATTATGACTATATACAGGGTGTTTGATAGCTGATCATGTAGACGAAAGTTGGAGATAGATTGGGTGTAGCCGAGAAGAAAAGTCATGTACCATAATGTCAAATTGGCAATAGTTACCGAGTTATTAATTAAAACATGTGAGCCAACGAGCGCGTAGAGAACGGAGGGCTACCGCAGTAAGCACGTAGACATTTGATACAGGCGGAGTCAGCGAGTGGCGGTAGGCAAGCGCGCGCGGCGAGGAGCAACGTAAGCGACAAGAGGCGATCGCGCGCGACGAGGAGCGAGCGAGCTTTTTCTTTATAGCTTTTTCCTTATAGCTCGCTCAACTCCTCGTCATTTGCGCTCGCTCGCTCTTCGTCGCGCTCGCTCGCCTCTTGTCGCTTGCGCTCGCTCGCTCCTCATCGTTCGCGCTCGCTCGCTCCTCATCGCGCGCACTCGCCTCTTGTCGTTTACGTTGCTCCTCGCCACGCGCGCTTGCCTACCGCCACTCGCTGACTCCGCCTGTATCAAATGTCTACGTGCTTACTGCGGTCGCCCTCCGCTCTCTACGCGCTCGTTGGCTCACATGTTTTAATTAATAACTCGATAACTATTGGCAATTTGACATTGTGGTACATGACTTTTCTTTTCAGCTACACCCAATCTATCTCCAATTTTCGTCTGCATGATCAGCTATCAAACACCCTGTATATGACTATATTATTATGATTATACTATTTTATCTATTTCTGTTCATTACTCACCGATCAATTCGGTTTTGCCAATGATTGTTAACCAGTGTTCAGCTCTGGAGCGACCCATGGGGAATCGATGGACTGGTACTGCTGTCTTAGATGTGCACTGTGGCACACAGCATTTCCAAACCATCTTGATGTTCCTAAAATTTCAAAACTTTATTATAATTTAAGCACTTACCTTGTAATAAATTATTTAATAATAAAAGAAATATTACTATCTTAAAAATCTAAACTTATTACTAATGTTATTAAATAATTGTTAATAAGAAAAAACTTAATAATAATATATATATGTATTTTTAAATATTTAATATAATATAAATAAAAGTATCTGTTCTCGTTTTCTGCAGAAGTCAGCACAAGTTCTCAAGAGATCTCTTGTATACATGTGTGTACGTGTATGTCAATATGTGGAGGTCGAGGGGACTCCCGCTCGACTCGGCCTTTCAACCCCGCACAGCAAGGAAGTGAGAGATAGATTTGCAGGGGCGCGGCACCCGTGCCCTGGTTGATTGTGTTCTCCTCGCGGCGCTCGAGGACAGACTTCGAGGGCCCTCAATGAGCCGACTCGAAAGACAGAAAAATATTAACTTTATTGCTTACAATTGGCCCTCGCATGGGGCGCGTGCGCTCGAGAACAGAAAGGAAACGGAAACGCAATGAACGCACGCTCGCTATAACGCAGAAATGCTTGCTCGCGAAGACGCAGAATGCTTGCTCGCGAAGTCGCGGAATGCTAGCTCGCGACGCGCGCAGGAGACGCGCGGAGGCTGTTCCGACGAAGCACGCAGCGAAGAAAACCGTCGGAATCCGCGAGAGGAACGTCCGCACACGCGACGAGAGCCGGAAGAGAAAAAGGACCGTACGTCCGTGTCGCCACGCAGGACGCACGTGACGCTCGCACGAACACAAGACCTCGCAGCGGTCACTCCGAGGTCGACACGCACAACGCGCGGCAGCGCACGTGGGAACTACGACCGCGCACGTGACGCTCGCACGAACATAAGACCTCGCAGCGGTCGCGCCGAGGTCGACACGCACAACGCGCGGCAGTGCACGTGTACACCACGACTGCGCACGTGAACACACGGGGCGCGAGGCCGTCGATCGGGCCGCGCAAGAGCGACCGCGTGATCGCAAGAGCCGCTTGCCCAAGGGCGCGCGCTCGAATCACGCACAAACGAAAAAAACTCTCCGACACGAGAGGCGGCCGCGTGGCGCCCGCGATGCGAAACAAACGCACAGCGCGAGAGAACAGAACCCGCGCTGCGAATGAGTAGCGAGTTGCACTGCACTAAGGCGCGGAAGCCCGAAGACGGCCGGCGGCGCGTTCTGTCCGTCGAGAAGCACGCGGAGGCACGTCACGCGCACATGTCTCACCTGAGAGAGATTCTTACGCACACTTCAAATACGCACTCTCGCTCTTGGGAGAGACACTCTCGCACTGGAAGCACTCACGTGGCACGAGCGACTGTTTGCGCTGCCTCCGGGGCGGCAGCGGGTCCGCGCTCTCTGCGGCAGGTGGCGGGAGCTGATCTTCCGCTACAAATATGGCGAGCGATATATGTGTGGGAGCGATCGCACTGCCCTCGGCCTGTGTACCCATGTCCGGAGTGAACTAATGCCTCTTCCGTCACCCGCTAAATAGCGGGAGTCTGGATACCCTGAGATGGACTCACCGAGAGGCAGCGACCCACAGCAACGGCGGATCGGCGGCGCAGGCGTGGAAAGGGTGAGTGGCGACGGAGGGGCGGCTCGGCTGACCCCTGGGTCCCGAGCCTAACTCGGCCCGAAACGCGCGCCTGCACGTGGTGTCGGCGACGTGAAGCACGAGGCGCGCGGCAAGAAAGCGAGGAAACGCACACATGTTGAGAACAACTGTGTCGACCGCGAAGCGAAACGAGGCACTCGCGTTGAGAACGACTGTCTCAAGCGGCGAAACGAAAAGCAACTCTCGTTGAGAACGACTGTCCTCAGCGGCGGTCTGAAAGCAACTCTCGATGGTCCACGAGTGACTGGTCACACACATGCACGTGCCCGGGGCTCAGAAGAGCGCCCTCGGCAGAAGCACTTGCTTGCGGCGGCTCAGAGATGGCGGCTCCGCTGGCGCCGCAGACGATGGCGAGCGAGGGTTGACCGCCACACATATACAAATAATATATTAGGTGTACAAATGAATAATCCAAATTATTTTAAGCAGTTATAAAATCAATTTTAAATTGAATAGATTTTCCCGCTCTTTTGTGATTATGCAATGTTGACATATAGCTATTAAAAAGAACATATAGTTTGGCGAAAGGCCCAACGTAACCTTCAAAAGCATTCAGTTCAGTACAGTCGAAAATGGCAACAGATAAGGTACATATCCGACACTGCATTCTTTACGAATTCTAACAAGGAAAAAATGCTGCAAGAGCGTGCGAATCGATTTATTCCTTTCTCGGCGAAGGTGTTGTATCGTACGATGTGTGCGCATTTTGGTTTAAGCGGTTTAAAAGCGGTAATTTCAGTCTAATCGACAAACAACGTCCTGGAGGCCTTCCGAAATGCGATAATGATAATTTGGAACAACTGCTCGCTGAGAATTCGGCACAAACACAAAAAGAGCTTGCAGAACAGTTGGGAGTAACGCAGCAAATGATTTCCAAACGCCTACATGAGATGGGAAAGATCCAGAAAGAAGGAAAATGGGTTCCGCATGAACTCACTGAAACCAGTAAAAATCAACGAGTGGCAGCGTCTTTCTCTTCTCAATAAGCAGCGTCGGAAGTCTTTCTTGTGGAAAATCGTTACGGGTGATGAGAAATGGATATTCTATGACAATCCGAAACGCAGAAAGTCATGGGTAAATGTCGACGAATCATCAAAATCGGTCGCAAATCCTAATCGCTTCGGAAAGAAGGTTCTTCTCTGCATTTGATAGGATATCAAGGGCGTGCTTTATTATGAGTTGTTGGAACTGGATGAAACAGTTACTGCGGACTGCTACCAACGTCAATTAATCTGCTTGAGTCAAGAATTGGAACGAAAACGCCCGTATACTGGCAAAGGAGAACGTCCAGTGAAATTGTTGGATGACAACGCCAGGCCACACATTGCTTCCAATACAAAAGGCACCATAATGAGTATTGGCTGGGACGTCTTGCAGCACCCGGCATATTCACTAGACATTGCTCCATCCGATTATCACTTGTTCCGGTCGATGCAACACGCCTTGTCCGATATGCACTTCCAATCAGTGGATGAGATCCGAAAATGGCTTGACGACTTTATCGTGTCCAAAGACGTAACATTTTTCCGAGATGGAATTCATTAGCTGCCTGAAAGATGGCTTAAAGTTATAGAAAGCAACGGCGAATACTTTGATTGAACAATTTAATTTACTTTCTTTTAAAATAAACCTTGAATGTAGCTGAAAAAATTGGATTATTCATTTGTACACCTAATATGTTTTGGTGTTATTGCAGAAGGACCGGTATACCAACATACACTCAACTTGTACAGTACGTGAATGAAAAGCAGCATTTGCCATTGGAATGTACTGTAAGACATATCTGTACGTATGTCTATTTTTTATTTGCTTTTTGCGAACTGACCGACTCCAACGTGATGTAAGAAAGTACTGTATATATCAACTAGTTGTAAGGATTCGAGTCTTTTAATAAATTCACTTCTGAATGTTTTGAAAACTGTATTTAATGATAATAAAGAATATTTGTATTATACTTACGCACTTATTACTAATAGACAAAACTATTCGCTTTGGGATCGACTATCGACAATTTCGCAGTGTCGTATAATGGCTACCGCTCTCCGAGCCTGACTACTGCGGCTCTTCCAATTTCGTCTGCTCTACCTCTATCTCGCTTTCCTTCTTCTCGACTTTCGGCTATCTCTCGACTATATGTATCTCTATATTCGGTATATCTCTATCTTTATCGCTTTCCCTAATTCTCGACTCTTCTTTCCTCACGACTCGGTAAATCTCTGTGTTCGGTACATACCCAGTAAGCAAAATGCTAGCAGAATACGCGCAGATTGATGCCAATTTCGATCACATCAAAACCATAGCTATTCGTGTCCTCATTAGGCTCGTGTTTTGTCGACAGGACCTGCGTGACAGGCCGTGCGAGCAGTTCGTCGGCAGAAACCGCGCAGGTCCTGCTGCAAAACTACGCGCAGAGTCTGCGCGCAGAGTTTGCTTGGTTTCTGCTACCAATCTGCCGTCAAATTACTGCGTCTTGCGCGGTTTTTGCTACAAATCTGTCGTCAAATATCCGATAGCAGGATCTGGCGCATATTTGACCGCAAATTGGTGGCATAATTTGATATAACAGATTCTGCGTTAAATTTGTTGCCTATTTGCCATCAAATTATGATAGCAGGCTTTGCTCAAAATCTGCTCGCACAGGTTTAGCTATCTGGGTAGACATAGTATCAGGTGTAGTAAAAAGAAATCCATTATTTTTACATGAAATTGAAGGCTTTAATTACCATAGTTAGAATGATCCGTTTTAGGTCAAATATGCGCCGTTTTGTTCGATAACTTGTTGCCATTTTGAAGGTAATTTCATTATGCCTCTCTCATAGAAGCCCTCATTCCTATTGGCAAAAAGTTGAGACAGTCGATTTTCACAAGCCTCTCTTGAAGCGAATTTTTCACCAGCAAAATTGTTCGCCATGGGCAGGAACAGATGGTAATCACTTGGTGCCAGGCCCGGACTATAAGGTGGATGCATAAGAACCTCCCAACCAAGCTCCCAGAGCTTCTGGCGAGTCACTATCGATGTGTGTGGCCTGGCGTTGTCCTGATGGAACACAATTCCTCTCCTATTGACCAAAGCTGGCCGCTTCTGGGCGATTGCTTCCTTCAGACGGTCCAATTATTGACAGTACAGTTCCGAGTTAAGAGTTTTGCCGTAGGGGAGCAGCTCATAGTAGATAATTCCCTGCCAATCCCACCAAACACACAGCAAAACGTTCCTGGCCGTTAATCCTGGCTTGGCCACCGTTTCCGCCGACTCACCGCGATTCGACCACGACCGTTTTCGCTTGACGTTGTCGTAAGTGATCCACTTTTCATCACCAGTGACTAACCGCTTCAGAAATGGGTCAATTTTGTTGCGATTCAGCAGCAATCGCAGATGGAAATTCGGTCCATGAGGTCTTTTTTCGTTAACTCGTGTGGCACCCATACATCGAGCTTCTTTTTGTATCCAGCCTTATTCAAATGGTTCCAAACGGTTTTTTGTGCAATCTTTAGCTCTTGGGCAATCGAAACAGTGCTTACATGACGGTCGGACTCGACAATGTCCATGATTTTATCGATATTTTCGACAATTGGCCTTCCAGTGCGTGGTGCATCTTTGACATCGAAATTACCGGAACGGAATCGACGAAACCAAAATTGCGCGTGATTGGCTGTTACAGTATCAGGACCATAAACACTATTCACATTTTCAGCCGCCTGGCTTGCGTTTTCGCCTTTATCGAAGAAAAACTGTAAAATATAGCGTATTTTCTCTTTGCTAGTGTCCATCTTTGACGCGCGCTCAAACAAAACTGAGTCAACTAATCACAAAACTGTCACAAAAGTTTTTTTAGTACGAAATTTCATCTTTCTAACGCCATCTAGTGGAACCCGATCGGACTTATACAACGCGAGATACAGATAACTAAAGCCATTTATTGGAAAAATAATGGATTTCTTTTTACTACACCTAATATATCTAGACTGCGTGTTCGAGAAGTGGGGGTATAGCTCACGTAGAAAAGGATATACTTTGTTTTTACTGTTCGTTCTCTCTCGCACAGTTCCGATGGAAGGGGTATAGGGGAGGCAGTTGCTGTACAGTGTTATACAGTAATCACCGCCCCTATTTCCCTTCCATCGGGACTGTGCGAGAGAGAACGAACAGTAAAAACAGAGTGCTTCCTTTTCTACGAGAGTTATACCCCCACTCTTAAAATTTGGGAGAACGAGCAGTCCAGATATACTATGTCTATGGTTCGGTATATCTCTGTCTCTCGCACAAGTTCTCTCTTTTCATCGCTTCTCTTCTCCGGCCTGCTTTCCGCTCTTGAATCACGACGCCGTACCGTGATCCCAGGCGATGCTGCCACCTGCTATATCTTACAGCACTATACAAAATATGGAAACAGAAACTGTCCATAGTATGGAAAAGATGCGGTAAATAATTTGAATGAAAAAGGACAAGGTTAAGAAGAAATAAAAAGTAATGAAAAAACTGTGCAAAATATAAAAAAGACCGCATGAAAAGATATAGGGTGTCCCAAAATTCACGCAAGAAGTAATTTTGATAGAAAATACAGGTTTATAATTAAAAATTGTAAATTTTTTATTGATTCATAAAGTATACAGTATAGGGTTATGTATGGAATAGCATATTGGGTAAATCGCCTCCACGGCTTTGCTGGTACATATTTGGTACACCCTTTTGTTGAAATTTTCCATGACCGTTTTGCATAAATGTGGCTGAATTTCGTTGATACAGCGCTCAATTTCCTCCTTCAAGGCGTGGGTAGTCGTGGGCTTGTTGGCATAAACCTTAGACTTCAAAAAACCCCGAAGAAAAAAGTCCAACGGCGTTAATCGCATGATCTGTTCACCAAACGGGAAATTACACGATCAGGAAATGACGCATGCAGTAATTGAATTGTTTCTCGGGCTGTATGGCATGTGGCACCGTCTTGTTGAAACCACATGTCGTCCACATCCATATCTTGCAATTTAGGCACAAAAAACTGGATTATCATCGCGATAGCGAACACCATTAACTATTATTGCCTAACCAGCCGCATTTTCGAAGAAGAATGGTCCGATGATGCCTCCAGCCTAAAATCCGCACCAAATAGTGACACGTTGTGGATGCATTTGTTTCTCAACAATCACTCGTGGATTTTCTGAACCCCAAATGCGACAATTTTGTCGATTAACCAAACCATCAAGATGAAAATGAGCCTCATTGCTGAAGATGATTTTGTTCGAAAAATCAGCATCCACTTGTTCTTCTATAATCCATTCAACGAATTCTCTTCGCTGTGTGTGGTCAGTTTAAGAAACCCTAAGCTGTCAGCTGTCACACTGTCTTTTTTTCGTTGGCAACACTACCGCACAAATGGCGCAAAATTCAAATCTTGCGTGAATTTTGGGACACCCTTTAGAATATATGGACAGTAACGAAGAACAAAATAATATGATACAATTAAATAAATATGCAGCTGCATTACATTCAATTTTGGAAAACAATTTATCTATGATTTTTAATATATAAATATATATTTTATTAAAAACTTGTGTTTTGTAGAAACAACGAGATGAATGAAAGAAATATAATGGAATTACCGCAACAGCTACGAAACTCGGAGGAAGAACAACGAAAACTCCTTGAAGACAAACAAAAATTAGAGCAACAAAATAATCATTTAAATTTGAAAACATCAAAATTGCAAGCAGAACTAATACAAGTGAAAAAGAACATACGAAAAGATGCTGAAGAAATGGCTGTCAATGTGTTTGCGATCCGTCCAAGGCGCCGCTCTTTGTGTCGATAAAATCGAGGATTCTCGATATCACGAGACATCCTGCGTGACTCGCGCGTGAGAGCGCCGTGCATGTTTGCTATCGAGCACCGCGTTGTTGTTGTCACGTTTGGTCCGCATGTGACTGCCAAATATGGTCACGTTTTCGACAATAGCGGTTACCATATCTTCTCCGAGCGACGGAAAAAACTAAAATAAATGTAAGATCGAAGTGACGAACGTTTTTCGGTTCCTCGCTTCGACCAGATTCTCGCTTCGCGCGAAACCGCTCGCAAGTAACATTTCAACTCGTTCCGCTCCGTTTTTCGTTTGGTCGCCAAATCAGCTACTTGACCGCTTCGGTCGAACCTCAACGTACGAAATACGAGTGCGGCCTCAACGCACTGCGCTTTGAGCGGACATGCTGCGTACGATCATATCAATCGCACAGTGTCAAAGTTTATTTGTATTTTTTTTATATAATAAAAAGTGGGATCGTGTGTTCGAGTGGGGCTAGCGCTTCAACGTGCAAGCATTGGCCTCCCAACGCCTCGACGAACGTCGAAGCCGAAAAGGAAGGAAAAGAGGAACGATCCCACGAGAAACCAAAAGATCATTCTCTTCCTTTTAAATCGCACCCCGCGCTCAGTGCTGAGCCGTCCCGGCCTCTTGTTCGCTTAGCAAAAGAGCGGACACAATGCTTTGCGTAAAGTATTTACACCAGGGCAAATTCAAGTATTAACCCAGACAGCACACGCATGTCCATTGGATGTCCGTTATATGTCCATTTTTTTACAAAAGACGTCCATAGGACGTACGTTTGTCATAACTTCGGACATAGGACGTCCGATGGACGCACATCGGACGTCCTACAGATCCGATGTCCAATAAGGACATCCTTGTTACGTCCAATTTATGTCCACGGACGTAAATCGGACATACGGACATAAATTGGACGTGAAACGTACATCTATTGGATGTCCGGTGCTGTCTGGGAATGTCAATTAGCCGAGTAAAATGGTGTGCTGAAGATATAATGTCTGCTATTTCTTTACGACCATTAAGCCTAAAAGCATATAAGTATTTGAGAAATGTTAGAAAGATACCTTTGTTATGTTTAACAATTTTACAGAATTGGGTAGATAAATTCAATGTTTCACCTAGTATTTTAAAATTCCATCAACATAATGGCCAGTAAAGGACACAGTCTTTCAACCTAAAAAACTTCAACATAAAAAAAATAACAATACTAACATTTGACGAAATATATGTTTCAAAATTAAATATTGACAGAAAAGCCCAAAGAATATATGGACCTAACAAAACTTGTTGACCTAACAAACTAATTTATCATGGCTCGTAGCTTATTAAAAAATTGGAAGCAACCAGTATTTTATGATTTTGATACGTCAATGTTTAGTAATATTTTATTTACTGTCATAAGATATCTGTATGAAATAGATTACAATGTTGTTGCTGTAACGTGCGACATGGGCCCAAGCAATATGAGATTGTGGAATGAACTTACATATCGGAATTCGAAATCCGAATGATTTAAAATCAAAACAGGCCCTGAGAAGCAATGTTTTGTTATTCATCTTGTTAACAAGTCTCAGAAAATATTTTCTTTCGCAGATGTTCCGTATTTATTAATCTATCAATAGGTAAGTGTAATATCTTATTCAGACTGTATTCCGATATTCATTGCTAGTATTGAAAGTTTATAGTATACTTAATTACAAGTAAAAATGATTACATGTAAAATTTATTATAATAACTTTTTTAAACAAAAAGGTAAAAAAAGGCGCCAAGTACAAGCGCAACACGTATTGTGCTATTTTTAGAAATTTCAAATTCAAATTATTTTTTTTAAGTATGTATGTGTACATAACATAAGTTTTTAAAAGTAAAACTTATACAGAAAAAAGTGATATATTAAAACAGTAGCGCCAACTAAGAAATCGTATACTTAATATTTTTAGAAATCTCAAATTATTTCCTTTTTTTAAGAAATATATTATGTACATAACATAAGTTTTTACAAGTACAAATGATATCATGTTATAACAATTTTACACGTTTATTAGTAGTGTCCAATATTTAATTTATCATTATTTATTATAACACTGAGTTATATGATTGTTTTACTTGTTATTATAATGTACTTAACATTACTTTCTACAAGTAAAAATGATATCGTGTTATAAAATTTTAACATGTTTATTAATAGTGTTTGTTCCGTACGGCACGAGCTGCCGTGCGGAGGATCGGTTCGCGGATCGGCGCTGCGGGGCGGGCGGCCTAGCCCCCCGGGATATTCTCGCGAGCGGCGAGGAGGCCGGTCTCTCGCGGACGAGCGCGTGGGGCTCCCGCCGGCGCCCCGCGCCTGACGGACAGTTCCGACCGTGGCCGCGACGCGGCGCGGCCCGCGATTCCGCTGCCCGCAGGCAAGATTCGGCCGCCCGGCTATATAACCGGGCGCGCCGTGCCTTGCATTGCCTTGTCTTTTGTCTTGTCTTCTGCCTGGCCAGTTTTGGGTAGCAAGTTGTGCTACGTGTTCGTGCATCGGTTGTACTGGTGATTACCGACGCGCTTTTTTCTAGGCTTCCTAGGGCGATCGGTCTTCCATCTCAGATTCGAACCACTGCTCTATACACTCTGCTGAGTTGAAGGTGGCGCCAATACACCCTGCTGGATTTGAGGCTAATGGTTCGAATCTCGTCTTGTGATCTCGGGCTCATGGCGTTGCCGTGATCTTAGGAGCGACTCGACCGTCTCCTCGGAGCTTCGAGCTCCTTTATTTCCCAAGCGTCCATAGGGGGCCTTGGCGATTTAGGAGCGGCTCGGTCGCCGTCCTAGAGCTTTCGCGCTCTTTCTTCCAAGTGTCCGTTGGGAACTTGGCTTTCTTGCAGGAGCGACTCGGTCGTCCTGCGAGCCAGAGCTCTCAGAGCTCATTTCCCACGCGTCCTCGGGACCGTGGCTGGCTATTGGCCGTTACGTCCGGAAGGGCAGGCCATCCGAAACGACGGAGGTCGTTCCGTTACACGTCCTTGACGTGCTCCGGGTGCCGCGCACCGTTGACGTCACGGACGTGTGTCCTGCGGGACTTTGCGTTAGCGAACGTTGTTCACCTTGTACATAGTTGCGTCGTTCTCCTGCGTTATTTCACTTGCGTTTATACTGCGTTACTTCCGCGACACTCTATTGCGTCTACTGCGTTCGTTGCGTTTTACATCGCGGCGTCTCTGCATCGTTGCGTGCGTTTCCTCTCCTCTCTCTCTCTCTCTCGCTTCGCGCCGTTCCTGAGCGCGGTGCGTCGGCGCGCGGTGTTGCGCGTTCCGCATGGTCTGTGGCCGCCTTCCGGGGCCCCAGACGTCAATCAGGACGACCGGTCGGTCGTCGAGCGGATTCGAGCAGCCTGGACGCAGGCGGACGTCGCTCTGCGATCCATTCTTACCAGCCAGCTCTCCGGAGCTATCGTATGTTCGGTCTTATTCCGAACAGTCCAATATTTAAAAAAGATATCTTTTTAAAGGTTATTATTACAAATTCAAATTATTTTTTTTTTAAGTATATATGTGTACATAACATAAGTTTTTACAAATAAAACTTATACAAAAGAAGTGATATATTAAAACAGTAACGCCAACTGAGAAATCATATACTTCATATTTTTAGAAATCTCAAATTCAAATTATTTCCTTTTTTTAAGATATATATTTATTATGTACATAACATAAGTTTTTACAAGTAAAAATGATATTTATTAGAACACTGAGTTATACGATTATTTTACTTGTTATTATAATGTACATAACATAAATTTTTACAAGTAAACATTATATCGTGTTATAAAAATTTAACACGTTTATTAATAGTGCCCAATATTTTAAAAAGATATCTTTTTAAAGGTTATTATTATTCAAGAAAATTTAAGAAAAACTAACTACAAAAGATGTCAATAACATTAATTTTTACAAAATTTATCATTATTTATTAGAACACTGAGTTATATGATTTTTTTACTTGTTATTATAACAAATTAATTATTATAACAATGCAATAAAAAATATTTAATACAAAAAATTTTGGCGCGCTGCACCAAAAACTATATCGGACTTGTTTAATACATACATGACAGCATTTTTATTATAATAAAATGTACTTGTAAATTCTCTGTCTATATATACGGTGTAATGTTTTATATCTAATTAGACTTTTATGTATATACATCTTCGAAATAGTTTTTGGTGCAGCCGCGCCAAGATTTTTTGTATTAAATATTTTTTATTGCATTGTTATAATAATTAATTTGTTAGAATAACAAGTAAAAAAATCATATAACTCAGTGTTCTAATAAATAATGATAAATTTTGTAAAAATTAATGTTATTGACATCTTTTGTAGTTAGTTTTTCTTGAATTTTCTTGAATAATAATAACCTTTAAAAAGATATCTTTTTAAAATGGATATTGGACACTATTAATAAACGTGTTAAATTTCTATAACACGATATAATGTTTACTTGTAAAAACTTATGTTATGTACATAATAAATATATATCTTAAAAAAAGGAAATAATTTGAATTTGAGATTTCTAAAAATATGAAGTATATGATTTCTCAGTTGGCATTACTGTTTTAATATATCACTTCTTTTGTATAAGTTTTATTTGTAAAAACTTATATTATGTATACATATATACTTAAAAAAAATAATTTGAATTTGTAATAATAACCTTTAAAAAGATATCTTTTTTAAATATTGAACACTATTAATAAACGTGTTAAAATTTTATAACACGATATCATTTTTACTTGTAGAAAGTAATGTTAACTACATTATAATAACAAGTAAAACAATCATATAACTCAGTGTTATAATAAATAATGATAAATTAAATATTGGACACTACTAATAAACGTGTAAAATTGTTATAACATGATATCATTTGTACTTGTAAAAACTTATGTACATAATATATTTCTTAAAAAAAGGAAATAATTTGAGATTTCTAAAAATATTAAGTATACGATTTCTCAGTTGGCGCTACTGTTTTAATATATCACTCTTTTCTGTATAAGTTTTATTTTTAAAAACTTATGTTATGTACACATACATACTTAAAAAAAAATAATTTGAATTTGAAATTTCTAAAAATAGCACAATACGTGTTGCGCTTGTACTTGGCGCCTTTTTTTACCTTTTTGTTTAAAAAGGTTATTATAATAAATTTTACATGTAATCATTTTTACTTGTAATTAAGTATACTATAAACTTTCAATACTAGCAATGAATATTGGAATACAGCCTGAATAAGATATTACACTTACCTATTGATAGAGTGCTCGCTCGTTTGCTTTCTCTCTCTCTCTCTCTCTCTCTCTTTCTCTGTGTCCGCAACGTCCAACATTTGGAAACCTAATGCGATCTCGAAACCGAGCACGTGTCTTCTTGTTTACTGCGCACGTGCTCCTCGCCTAACGACGCGCACGTGGAGACGAAAAACATCGCATGCTACGACGCTATTGGTCAAAGTAACAAGGAGATGACAAGACATGTAAAATCGATTTTAGAAATCTCAAATTCAAATTATTTCCTTTTTTTAAGATATATATTATGTACATAACATAAGTTTTTACAAGTAAAAATGATATCGTGTTATAAAAATATACTTGTAAAAACTTATGTTATGTACACGTAGCGCTTGTACTTGGCGTCTTTTTTTTTTACCTTTTTGTTTCAAAAGGTAAGTTTTATATAATAAATGTTACTTGTAAAAATATATGGCAATATATATTAGGTTTCTCAGTTGGCGCTATTGTCTAATATATCACTTCTTTTGTACAGTAGAATAGTGTTGTAGAGTTTTATTATAGTTATAAGTTTTACTTGTAAAAACTTATGTTATGTACACATAGCACTTGTACTTGGCGCCTTTTTTTACCTTTTTGTTTAAAAAGGTAAGTTTTATAATTGTTCCGAATTGGAAAATCATATCAGCGGTTCTGCGTGCTTATTAAAATCGTCCAGCGGATTCTCGCGGAGCATGTGCTGGACGCCGGTAACATCGAGTCACCGCTCGGGCAAATCACCCATGTTTACAAGCGAATTATTTGCTCGATCTTTGTCTTGCCGCCTGGTATTGTTTCGGCGCGTTACACTGTCTCATTGTGTCGGTGACAATAACACTCTTTCCATCAGAAGAAACTTGCGACAGTCTAATGTCTCGTGACTAACGGCAAAACAATGTATTTACCGTCAAGATCTTTGTGTCAGCCAAATAACGATTTGTACAAATCTGCCAATCGGCTTGAGCCGCATCAGAGATATAAAATTATAAATATCACGATCGATATCATGACAATAGAGTTCAGTAGAATCCGGCTTTCGAACTCAATTCTCTCAAGTTCCGCTCGGCTACCGTCGAATCTCAACAACGCGTCGCTCCGGCGCGTGACTTTCGCCGTCTCGTTCTTGATACGCGACTTCATTGTCCGCGATCTACAAGCCGCTGTACCGGGTCAACGCAAATAAAACGCATCGGAATCGGAGACTCGAACAAGTTATTGCCCAGAGAACCGATCGGTCCTCTTCTTTGGCTGACTCCCGTCGGCTCCAGTCGCACTCGCTCTCGCGCCCAAGATCTGGGTGATCCTGGCGTTCAACGGGTTAACGATCGGATTCAACCCGCAACATTTGGTCCTTCGAGCCGGATTCTAGAGCATGACAACGACGACGTGATAGGCAATCAGGATGGCTGAACTGCATACAAAACAGCTTCAGTTGAAGCGCGTGATCGATCGCACGATCGACAATATAAAGAAAATCGGCAAGAACAATTTGACGGCCGGAAAGGTCCGCTCAAGGCTGACAATTCTTAAAGACACTTGGTCGCAATTCTTGGACGGGCACGCTCTCCTAACCAAGGCCACGCCGGAAGCATCCCGAGGGACGATCGACTACTTCCGCGACTATTACTGCGACGCTACCGAGGAAGTGTTCGAGGCTGCGCACGATTTTCTAACCGAGTGCTTGGAGGAACTGGAGCCGTTTGTGAGTTCATACGCCGGTAATTCTTCTCAGTCTTGTGCGCATTCGATATCACTCCCACATTTGCCTCCCATCCATTTGCCGCCATTCGAAGGCCGCTATGGAAAGAATGGGAGTAATTCCGAGATCGGTTCACCGCGCTCATAATCAGTAATCGCGATTTAGACGATTTCGCGCGGATGCATTATTTAACTTCATGCGTAAAAGGTCGTGCGCTCGAATGTATCGGGAATATTCCGGTTACCGCCGATAATTTTGGAACGGCAGGCGTTACTCGTTCGATACGAGAACAAACGGCGGCTGATCACAAAACATTTATCCGTTTTGCTCAATCTCAAAGCGATTTCTCGTGAGTCTGTATCCGATTTGCAAGCACTTCACGATGACGTGAATATCGCGGTAGCTTCTTTGCACACTTTACATCGCTCTCCGGCAGACCTCTGGTCTGCCGGAACTGGCGCTTTGTATGTGTGCTATCGCTTTACACAAATTGTAAACTTTTTTTTCTTTCTCATTCCCTTTGAAAGAAGAAAAGAATTTCTGTTCTTGATCGATTCTTGGGGAAGTCAAACGAATCCGAGCTTGTACGAAGAAATTTTTCAAGATGACGAGGGTATAGGAACGTGTACAATTAAAGTTATTCCTCCGAAATGCACGCCACTTGTTCAGCCTTGCGATGTGTACTTTTACAGACAGGTGAAAAATTTTATAAAGCGTTTACAAAATTGTTCCTACCTCATCGAACAAAATCGCGAGATAGCATCCCGAGAAGATTCGATAAAAATTCAATCGATCATTCACAATCAATTGTCAGCACCAGTATTTTCGGAAATGTTGCGTTACGCGTGGTTCGCTGCAAAACTTTCCGACGAAAGGAATGTTTTCATGAACGAATGATAAATAATATATGTTTCCCCATCGACGTTCTTAAAAATCCTTGTGCCTATAAAAAAGCAGCTTTCCTACAATGCGCACGATGCTTCGCGACGTATTGTTTTGCATGTTTCTACGATGCATATCATCCTGACTCATGTACTAATTCACCGCTTTCTGTCAGTCTATAAATGTAGTAAATATCTCGTGCACACATGTGAACAATAAATAATAAAGCTTTCAATTTTTTAATATGTACTTGATTTACTCATCATTTCTACTACACCTTTTTCAACCAGTATCCTCTACCGGTCACTCTTTGAAAAGGATAGAAAAAAAGAATAAAAGTATAAAGTATGAAAATCTCTTTCTCTCTCACTCCCTTTAAAAGAAGAAAAGAAAGAGAGCGCGTAGAGCTCCCACGCCGCAGGAAATCAGAGCATAAATATTTAAACTTCAGCATAAATATTGAATATATAAAGAAACATAAAAAGAAAATTTGGCGGCAGCAAGACTCGAACCAGCGATCTCGCGCTTATGAAGTTGGTGCGTTGCCCACTGCGCCACGCTCTCACTTGAACACTCGTGCGCTACCAAGATCCTAGTGGTACACGCAAATTTTCAAATGGCTGTTTCTCGAAGACACTTGAGAGGCGTGTCCTACGGCTTGGTCCATAAGAGTTTCTTTCTAAACACTGCACGTACGTACAATTTCAGCCAAATCGGGGACGGCCAAGTCTGACCGTCCCCTTGTGAGTTATTTTTACAATTATAAAATATTTTGTAATTTGCTGATGATCCAGATTTCATAAATGCACATTTTTTAATTTTAAAAAAATACCACACGCAATACCACAGACATTGAAAGTCCAAATCGAGTAAACTCGATCGTAGAAAGGCCGCCATTTTTTTCCACACTCGAGTTATCTCGACCGTAGCAGTTAAAGGGTTAAAGGCAATTTTATAGATAAAGCATGTTTGGAAAAACTATTAACATTAAATAAAAGGGAATTGAAAACATGCCATAAGTTAAGACTTGCGTATCTTGATGTAAAAGGCACGCAGCGACAAAATGTTAAATTAGCGGCTCAACTTTTTTCTAATACTACTGCATTGGCTATTAAATGGAGCGAAGAGCGAAACCTTTTGGGCAGTACACAGTGGAAAACTACATCTGAAATATTGAAATTATCCAATGATTGGTTCGATATCTTCAACAACGGATTGAAATATGGCAAATGTAGTTTATCACATTATGGCGTCAATATAGAAGAACAAAATCAGATTTTGCAAAAAATGTCTGAATTTATCATGAAATTTATCAGGAAATTTATCAGGAAATGTGAGTCGGGCACAAGAGAAATTTGTTACAATTTCAAAAAGGAATTGTATTATGTAATACATCGTTACAAAAACTGCTTATATATTTAAAAGAGAAATATTCTTCTGAAATGTTCGACATATACTATATACTCACAAGACGGTTAAATCAAGGTATATTTGAAAAATTTTTTTCCTATATACGATCCATGGGAAGTGGATACGATCATCCCATATCTGTAGAACTAAAAAATCGTCTAAAATGATATATACTAGGAAAAAATTCGGAACACGTACTTTCTGCATATAGAAATATTGGAGAAGATGAAAATTGCGACTCATTAATCACTATGATAGATGTACATAGCTCAGATTCCAATTTTTTGCCGCAATGTTTGTCAAAGGAGGAAAAAGAAGATATTAATGTAAGATATATTAATGTATTCCTCACAAGTCGGAGATATTAATATTCAAGGAAGAGAGGAAGTACATGAACATGATGTATCGAAAGATACTGGAGAAGGTATATAAATTAATCCAAGTAACACGATGTCTAAAAACAACGTATAAGATATCTTTGAGTCACCTTCCAGACAATACAATGTCCGAAATCGAGATATAAGACGTCTTAAAAGTGTCTTTAAGATGTTTTCTCATAAGATGTCGTTGTAACATGTTTAAGATGCCTTTAAAATGTCTTATATCCCGATTTTAAACATTTGTGTTGTCTTGTAGTCAACTTTATGACATTTCTTGTAGAGAATTCATATAGATAAGTAAAGGACGTTTTAAAGATGTTTTATGCGTTGTTTTAATTGTGCTGCTTGAGTAATCGATTATTTTCTAGACTTTATACTCATGTTACTTTTCAGTGTTTCACATTCTGTTATCCTATTCTATTCTTCTATCCTATTCAGATAACAAATTGACGTTACACGGCGCATAAATAATGTTTTAACGTCGTTTCTAACGCCAATAATACGTAATTCTGATGTCTTTCTACGTTCTTTTCTTATCTGTATATTAACAATGTATCAATCATTCATTTTTCTCTAGTGCAAAATTTAAGTTATTATGAGCCTAGTCTTGACGAATCACAATTATTTGAAGAGTTCGAACGAGTTACTAATGAAGATTTAATACAGTATAACGCACTAGTATACATAACTGGATACGTTGCACATGGATTTCGAAGTCGCTATCCTGATTTAAGAATTCCAACCAGAGTTATCCCCAATCCAACTAATGATTGAATTTTTACAATATCCAAAGGCAATTGCATATACCCGTCCAAACAATTTATAGAAACCGCTAAAATCATGAATATAGAATTTTTTAAATTTCATGGCGATTCTTTTAGCAAAGAAGAGAAGATTTTTGACAAATTAACAAATATTGTATTAGGTATACAAATGAATAATCCAATTTTTTCAGCTACATTCAAGGTTTATTTTAAAAGAAAGTAAATTAAATTGTTCAATCAAAGTATTCGCCGTTGCTTTCTATAACTTTAAGCCATCTTTCAGGCAGCTAATGAATTCTATCTCGGAAAAATGTTACGTCTTTAGACACGATAAAGTCGTCAAGCCATTTTCGGATCTCATCCACTGATTGGAAGTGCATATCGGACAAGGCGTATTGCATCGACCGGAACAAGTGATAATCGGATGGAGCAATGTCTAGTGAATACGCCGGGTGCTGCAAGACGTCCCAGCCAATACTCATTATGGTGTCTTTTGTATTGGAAGCAATGTGTGGCCTGGCGTTGTCATCCAACAATTTCGCTGGACGTTCTCCTTTGCCAGTATACGGGCGTTTTCGTTTCAATTCTTGACTCAAGCAGATTAATTGACGTTGGTAGCAGTCCGCAGTAACTGTTTCACCCGATTCCAACAACTCATAATGAAGCATGCCCTTGATATCCCACCAAATGCAGAGAAGAACCTTCTTTCCGAAGCGATTGGGTTTTGCGACTGATTTTGATGATTCGCCAGGATTTACCCATGATTTTCTGCGTTTCGGATTGTCATAGAGTATCCATTTCTCATCGCCCGTAACGATTTTCCACAAGAAAGACTTTCGACGCTGCTTATTGAGAAGAGAAAGACACGCTGCCATTCATTGATTTTTGTTGGTTTCAGTGAGTTCATGCGGAACCTATTTTCCTTCTTTCTGAATCTTTCCCATCTCATGTAGGCGTTTGGAAATCATTTGCTGCGTTACTCCCAACTGTTCTGCAAGCTCTTTTTGTGTTTGTGCCGAATTCTCAGCGAGCAGTTGTTCCAAATTATCATTATCGCACTTCGGAGGGCCTCCAGGACGTTGTTTGTCGATTAGACTGAAATTATCGCTTTTAAACCGCTTAAACCAAAATGCGCACACATCGTACGATACAACACATTCGCCGAGAAAGGAATAAATCGATTCGCACGCTCTTGCAGCATTTTTTCCTTGTTAGAATTCGTAAAGAATGCAGTGTCGGATATGCACCTTATCTGTTGCCATTTTCGACTGTACTGAACTGAATGCTTTTGAAGGTTATGTTGGGCCTTTCGCCAAACTATATGTTCTTTTTAATAGCTATATGTCAACATTGCATAATCACAAAAGAGCGGGAAAATCTACTCAATTTAAAATTGATTTCATAATTGCTTAAAATAATTTGGATTTTTCATTTGTACACCGAATAATTGTTTTACATACATACACGTGTAATGGTATCATTAATTTAAACTATGTGGGAAATGCTTACGGCATCTTATTTACTTCTCCTTTTCTATTATCTTCACAATTGCTTTCTTCCTATACTTTCCTTTTTTTGTTTATCTCTGTACTTAATATTAATAGTTTTGATGGTATAGAATCTTTTTTCAAACGTCGTAATATCTTGCCTGGTGCATTCTTGGACCTTAGTTTTGTCGATTCCATTGTAAAACATTTAGATTCAAAATGATCACTACATATCTGTGTTAAAATTTTAACATAGTATATTTATTATGAGTGTAACGGTAACGCCCGCGGGGTTCGGTGCGATCGGTCGCCCCACCGTCGCGCCCGGCTCGCCGCTTCCGCGACGCCTCGCTCGCCGCCGCGTCGGTGCGTTACTCGGGTGAAGGAGGGAGGTGCAAGGTTGCTTCTCGCAAGAAATGTGTATCCGGCGTTTTTGTGTGTTTAGCAAGTGTGGTGCGCCCCGCGAGGCGCCCCGTTTATTTAAAAAGATATTCGGTTCTATATATATATAAATGTATGTAGGCGGGCTCGCTGGCTCGGTGTGGCGTCGGCGATGCCCGTTCCTCGGTGCCCGTGACTCCCCGCTTAGCCGCAAGGATGGTCCCCTATCCGCGGGGTCAGAGGGGATGTTCCGCGGCCTCTTGGCAGTCCGACGTCCTCGGCCACGAGTCCTGTTGAGGGCGCTTTACGCCAGCTGTTCTTTCAGATAAGCGATAGGTGGTTTATTCCGGCCGCTTATCACGGACACAAAGTCGGACAAGCACTGATAATTCCGCGAACCGATGCTTAGAAATATTCTGTGTCGGTGGCTAACTGCTGCCGACACAGACGGACGAACACTTATATTCGCGCACAGGAACTTAGAGACTATTCTACGTCGGTGGCTAATTGCTGCCGACGTAGACGGACGAGCACTTATATTCGCGAGACGGTGGCTAACTGCTGCCGTTCGTTCGGAAACAGAAACTTAGTCTATGTCGGCGCGGCGGCTAACTGCTGCCTAACGTCGACGGACGAACACTTAGAAATCGCGGAACGGTGGCTAACTGCTGCCGTTCGTTCGGAAACAGAAACTTAGTCTATGTCGGCGCGGCGGCTAACTGCTGCCTAACGTCGACGGACGAACACTTAGAAATCGCGGAACGGTGGCTAACTGCTGCCGTTCGTTCGGAAACAGATACTTAGTCTATGTCGGCGCGGCGGCTAACTGCTGCCTAACGTCGACGGACGAACACTTGGAAATCGCGGAACGGTGGCTAACTGCTGCCGTTCGTTCGGAAACAGATACTTAATCTATGTCGGCGCGGCGGCTAACTGCTGCCTAACGTCGACGGACGAACACTTAGAATTCGAGAACAGGTACTTAGAATTATTCTATGCCGGTGGCTAACTGCTGCCGACACAGACGGACGAATACGGTAAATTCGCGAACAGAGACTTAGAAATGATTCCGTGTCGGTGGCTAACTGCTGCCGACACAGACGGACAAGTACGGTAAAATCGCGATGCCTGATCGGCCGACGAGGCTCGGCTGCCGGGTCTTGTAAAAGTTCCCGGTGGTTCGGTACGGTGTGGAAGCTTTACTCACCGGCGAATGCCTTGCCTTCTCGTCGACTTCTCTTCACGATTCTCGCTGGAACTCTCCTTGGTAGCTGATCTGACTGACTGACTGTCTCTCACGGTCTGCCTCGATCTCTCGTCGAGAGCGGGTTTTATACCCTAAATTCCTCTCGACGATCGGTGGCCGATAATCGGGGGATTAGTTCCCCCGATTTCCCGGAAAGTCGCGCATGCGATTTCCGCGATTTACCCCTTTCTGGGGGGGACCGATCTTCCCCGACCGTTTCGGAGAATTCGGCCTTTCCCGGCGGTCTGGCGGGTTGCCGCGGCGTAGGTGTTGCTGGGTGCTTAGCGAGGATTTCTCGCGATCGTGTGACGATCGGTGGTCGCCGTCACACGATGGTAACGGGGGTAAAACTCCTCGTTACATTACCCCCCCCTTTTTAACAGCGTAGGGCCTATTTTTGCCCTACGCGATGTGCACTGCGGAGGGTGCCGTCCCGGTGGAACCAGAGATTCCACCGAGCCCCCGCGGCATATAGCCGGTAACGGCGTTTGACGACCGCGGAGAAATATGGGATCTCCGCGGTCGTCCCGTCGGGCAATCTTATGCCTACCGGTGGCGGTGGAGCAGGCCCGAATAGTAGCGGTGGTAGCGGCTGTTCGGCTGGCGTAGCGGTCTCCCGTCTTATGACCACTCGCACTGGCGGGGTCGAGATCTCCCTTATTCTCGGCCCGATCTTTTCGGCGGTGGTTTCGCTGCTGCCCGTCGGTGTTGGTGACGGCGGTCGCTGGTCATCCGCCTCGGTCTTCTTCGGCACTAGGGCAGCTGGTGCCGGGCGGACCGGTCGAAGGCCTCGCTGGCGGAAGGGCCCGCGCCCCGGTCGTGGTGGCGGCGGCGCGGAGAGACTTGCCCATTTCTGCCGTATTTGGCGGTCCGACCGCTGTATCCGGCCGCAGGTGTTCGCGGCCGGCTCGCGTCGGATTTTCTTAAGTTCTGTCGACATTACTGTCGTTTCTTTGGCCTTGGGTGATGGCGGCCCTCCTAACTCCGGTAGCGGCCCTCCCTTGGCCGGTCCGGCTGTATGGCCGATCGTCTCCGACGGCGATGGTCGGAACGGTCGCGCCAACCTTTCCCATATTATACGGGCCTCGTCCTCACTGGCGATTAATATTTCCCGCAGCTCTTCCTCGTAGTTTCCCAGTTCCATTTCGGCGTTGGGACTATCTCGCTTATTACGCGACCGGTGCTTTTATAGTTTATCCCTCGGGAAATTTCGCGTAATCTCGGGCTTTCGATTTCTTGCTCCCGTTTACCGGCCGTTATACTTAATGTATACATTTTGATACATGATTTGCGTAATACCTACCGGTCTGCTGATATTGATGCTATTGTCTTCGGTTATTGTTGACACGGTTCGTCTGTTGTTGTACCGGTTCGCAAATCTCTCACGTGTACGTGTCGGTACCACTTTCCGCGTGGATCTTTCAGATCTACTATTACTGGAGAAATAATTTTCTTTACAATCAACGGCCCCTTGTACTTCGGTGCTAGCTTCGCGTTAAACGCTTTAGCTTTATCGGATAGCGGGTGTTCTCGTTTCCAGACCGTGTCTCCCACTTCTGGTCGCCAAGCTCTTCGACGCAGATTATAATATGTTTCTTGTTTTTGAAACGCTTGTGCCAAATGCACTCCCACCAGTTCGTACGTTTCCTTCAATATTTTCTCGACTTCCTGCGGATTCGCCCCCGCCCTGGTACTACTGCGGTCGGCGGGATGCGGTCGGTCGAGCTCGCGTCCGTGATTGAGAAACGCCGGGCTGAACTGTGTGGAGGCATGTTGAGCGGTATTATACGCAAAACGCAGGGCTGAGAGCTGTTCATCCCAATGACGGTGTTTTTTATCGACGAACTGAGCGATCATCGTTTTGATGGTCCGATTCGTGCGCTCAACGGGATTGCACTGGGGAGTGTAGCTTGGTGTCGTGCGGTGGTGGATCCCATGGTCTGTTAAGAATGTTTCAAATTCCTTTGCTGTAAATTGCGTCCCGTTATCGGTGGTGATCACGGCTGGACAGCCGTGTCGGTAAATCACCAGATCACTAATCCCGCTGATTACCGACGGTGTGGTGGCCTGACGCAGGGGCTTAGTTTCGAGCCACTTCGTGAAACGATCCTGCATAGTCAGCAGCCAGGTGAATCCTCGTCGTGATCGGGGCAGTGGCCCGATCAGGTCGATTGAGACATGCTCCCACGGCCGATGTGATGCGGTGGCGTGGAGGAGGCCGGCCGTCTTCCGTTGATTAGCCTTGTAGGCTAAGCATTTTTGACAGTTCCGGACGTACCCAGCGGCGTCTCGAGCCATCCCCGGCCAATAGTACTGCTCGGCGAGTCGAGCAATCGTTTTAGCGATTCCTAGGTGGCCTGCGGCAGGACTGTCGTGGTAGCGTTTCAATACTTCCTTTCTATCGTTGGTCGGAACACACTTTTTCCACTGATTCTCTGCGGGTACTTCGCGGAAGTCCAACGTGTGGAGGAAATGTCGGTGTAGGACGCCATCCCGCATGGTGTAGTCGGGGAAATCGTGGGGCCGAGCGGCGACTTGTTTTTTAAGCGGCTCGTACCACGAGCATCCGGTGGCTTCCCTGATTTCGCAGACTGCGGGGTCGCGCGACAGCGCGTCTGCTACGCGATTTTGCGAGCCTTTCCGGTATGCGACATTGAAGGTGTACTGCTGTAGTTCAAACTTCCACCGCCCTAGCCGGCCGGTGGCGGTTTCCAGTTTCTGCAGCCACTTTAAGGATTGATGGTCGGTCACCACGGTGAAAGTGTATCCCTCCAAATACTCGCGTAATCGACGAATGCCCCACACAATAGCCAGGCATTCTAGCTCGGTAGCACTATAGTTCTTCTCCGCCTGGTTGAGAGTCCGGCTAGCATAGGCGATTACGCGCTCGCCTTCCTCCAGGTTCTGAGTTAGCACTGCTCCCAGGCCGTGCTGACTGGCGTCCGTCTGCAACGAGAATGGTTTCTGGAAATCTGGACATGCTAGCACTGGAGCCGTGGTAAGAGCCTTTTTCAGTCGTTCAAAGGCCTCTTCCTCCTTTGATCCCCATTTCCATTTCACTTTCTTCTTTGTCAACTCCGTCAGTGGTGCCGCAATCGCGGAAAAATTCTTGACGAACCTCCGGTACCAGGAGGCGAGGCCTAAAAATTGACGGACTTGCCTCACCGTTCTCGGAGCTGGCCAGGCTGTAATGGCGATTACCTTGGCCGGGTCGGTGTGTATGCCGTCGCGAGTGACCAGGTGTCCGAGGTAGCGCAGCTCGCTTCTACAGAAGTGGCACTTCTCCGTGTTGAGGCGTAATCGAGCTTCCCGCAACCGCCGGAATACCTCTCGTAAGTGTTCCATGTGTTCGTCCAGTGTAGTGCTTAACACAATAATGTCATCGAGATACACTAATACGTGCGGTTCCAGGTCAGCGCCCAACACGGTGTCCACCAACCTCTGGAAGGTTGCCGGCGCGGAGTGCAGGCCGAACGGGAGGACGGTAAACTGGCGGAGACCCCGGCCGGGCACGGTGAACGCAGTGATTGGCTTGCTGTCCTTGGTCAATGGAACTTGCCAATATCCGTTCTTCAAGTCTAACGAGGATAGGTAGCGGGCCCCGCGTAGTCGGTCCAAGGTCGCACTTATCTGCGGTAGCGGATAGGCGTCTCGCTCGGTTACCTCGTTCACCTTCCGGAAGTCTATACAGAAGCGGTATCCGCCGTCCTTTTTCCGGACGAGGACGACGGGGGAGCTCCAGGCACTAGACGAGGGCTCAATCACTCCCTCTGCCTCCATCTTTGCGACCTCCTCATCAATGATGGCTTGCATAGCCGGGTTCCGCGGTCGGTAGCGCTGCTTGATGGGGCTCGTGCCGGGGCACACCCGAATCTGGTGGCGGATCGATGGGGTCGGCCCGGAGACTTTATCGAAGAGAGCCAGTTCGCGCGTCAGGAATTGGTTGAACCTGGCTTCCTCTTCGTCCGTCCTGGTCGTCAGGCCCCCCTCTATGACCCCCACGCGGGGTGGTTGTAATCGCCGGAATTTCCTTGGTGGCGGCGGCAGCGCAATCTGGAGCCGGGCCCAGAGGTCCACCCCGATGATGACTTCCGTGGTCAGGTTGGCCATCACGGTAAATTGGTGGCGGTACTTCTGCCGTCCCACCTCTACGTGGAGCCAAGTCCGACCGTATGTCGGGCTGCCGGTTCCATCTGCCAGCGTGATCCGGCCGGCTTCCCCTCGTGGGAGATCTTCGTCGCGTAGTGATCGAATATCGATTAAGGATGTTTCTGCTCCAGAGTCAATTAGTGCCCTTAATGGGCGTTGCTGGTACCGGATGGTCAGGTACGGTCTGGGCTGATATTTTATGCGGAGGGCCGGGTCGTGGTGGCGCCACTCCCGGCCGCGGACTCGTTTCCCGCCGTGGGATGACACTGGCGGGTTAATACGCCGTCCTTGCCGCAGCGTGAGCAGAATTTTACGGCTGGTTGTCGGCAGGCTCGGCGATGATGTCCCGGCTGTTTGCATTTCCAGCAACACGTTGCTCGGTCGTATAGAAGCGCGGCGACCGTAGGGCCGGTGGTTCGTATCGGTCGCCCCTGTTCCTCGCGCTGCTGGACGATATCCTCATACTGGCGGGCTAGTTGTCCCAAGTGGGCCACATCTCGGATCTCGTGTGCGCCTATGAACATTTTGTAGCCGGCATCTAGGTTGTCATAGAGCAGCGGTATGGCGTTGTCCAGGTAATCGTCATCCCCGCTACGGCGCATCATCGTGAGCATGGCGGTCTCATACTCCCGGTATGCCTCCCCGGCGCGCTGGCGGCGCTCCAATATTTTCCGCCGCAGTTGCCCTCGGTATCTCGGCGGGAGGAAGTGATTCCGGAAAGCGGCGCAGAAGTCCTCCCATGTTGTCCAGGCGGCCCGGTGGTTTCGGTACCAACGCAGCGGATCTCCGCGCAGGAGTTCCGGAATGCACCACAACAGCTGGGCGGTCGTGACTCCATAACAGGTCCGGAGCTCGTCCACTCGCTCCAGGAAGTCCAGCGGGTCCTTTCCGGAGAATCGACAGTCCCATTTGTGGACGCACATCATGGCCTGCGCATCGGTGGGGATCCTTACGGGGGGATCTATCCCCATGACAGAGCCTCCTCGGAGGACTCTTCATCCGCCAACACTGGGGCCGGGATAACCCGTCTCCGCGGCCCGGCCTCGAACATTGAGGGGTGGTCGTCCACGAACCTCCGCAGTCGGTGGCGCAGGTCGTCGATTGACCCCTCTATCTCGAGCCCATGTTCCCCGAGAATTCGGGCGATCTCGGGTTTGCGTAGCTCCTGTATCCACGCCTTCGACATTTTCTTCGCTGTGTTTCCTCAGTTTTTTTTTTTCCTTCCTTTCTCTTCACCCTAGTTGACCGATCCTGGCAGGATCGCCATGTAACGGTAACGCCCGCGGGGTTCGGTGCGATCGGTCGCCCCACCGTCGCGCCCGGCTCGCCGCTTCCGCGACGCCTCGCTCGCCGCCGCGTCGGTGCGTTACTCGGGTGAAGGAGGGAGGTGCAAGGTTGCTTCTCGCAAGAAATGTGTATCCGGCGTTTTCGTGTGTTCAGCAAGTGTGGTGCGCCCCGCGAGGCGCCCGTTTATTTAAAAAGATATTGGTTCTATATATATATAAATGTATGTAGGCGGGCTCGCTGGCTCGGTGTGGCGTCGGCGATGCCCGTTCCTCGGTGCCCGTGACTCCCCGCTTAGCCGCAGGATGGTCCCCTATCCGCGGGGTCAGAGGGGATGTTCCGCGGCCTCTTGGCAGTCCGACGTCCTCGGCCACGAGTCCTGTTGAGGGCGCTTTACGCCAGCTGTTCTTTCGGATAAGCGAGAGGTGGTTTATTCCGGCAGCTTATCACGGACACAAAGTCGGACAAGCACCGATAATTCCGCGAACCGATGCTTAGAAATATTCTGTGTCGGTGGCTAACTGCTGCCGACACAGACGGACAAACACTTATATTCGCGCACAGGAACTTAGAGACTATTCTACGTCGGTGGCTATTTGCTGCCGACGTAGACGGACGAGCACTTATATTCGCGAGACGGTGGCTAACTGCTGCCGTTCGTTCGGAAACAGATACTTAGTCTATGTCGGCGCGGCGGCTAACTGCTGCCTAACGTCGACGGACGAACACTTAGAAATCGCGGAACGGTGGCTAACTACTGCCGTTCGTTCGGAAACAGATACTTAGTCTATGTCGGCGCGGCGGCTAACTGCTGCCTAACGTCGACGGACGAACACTTAGAAATCGCGGAACGTGGCTAACTGCTGCCGTTCGCAGATTATCTATTCGGCGCGGCGGCTAACGTGACGGACGAAACTTAGAAATCGCGGAACGGTGGCTAACTGCTGCCGTTCGTTCGGAAACAGATACTTATCTATGTCGGCGCGGCGGCTAACTGCTGCCTAACGTCGACGGACGAACACTTAGAAATCGCGGAACGGTGGCTAACTGCTGCCGTTCGTTCGGAAACAGATACTTTGTCTATGTCGGCGCGGCGGCTAACTGCTGCCTAACGTCGACGGACGAGCACGTAGAATTCGAGAACAGGTACTTAGAATTATTCTATGCCGGTGGCTAACTGCTGCCGACACAGACGGACGAATACGGTAAATTCGCGAACAGAGACTTAGAAATATTCTGTGCCGGTGGCTAACTGCTGCCGACACAGACGGACGAATACGGTAAAGTCGCGATGCCTGATCGGCCGACGAGGCTCGGCTGCCGGGTCTTGTAAAATTTCCCGGTGGTTCGGTACGGTGTGGAAGCTTTACTCACCGGCGGATGCCTTGCCTTCTCGTTGACTTCTCTTCACGGTTCTCGCTGGAGCTCTCCTTGGTAGCTGATCTGACTGACTGACTGTCTCTCACGGTCTGCCTCGATCTCTCGTCGAGAGCGGGTTTTATACCCTAAATTCCTCTCGACGATCGGTGGCCGATAATCGGGGGATTAGTTCCCCCGATTTCCCGGAAAGGCGCGCATGCGATTTCCGCGAATTACCCCTTTCTGGGGGGGACCGATCTTCCCCGACCGTTTCGGAGAATTCGGCCTTTCCCGGCGGTCTGGCGGGTTGCCGCGGCATAGGTATTGCCGGGTGCTTAGCGAGGATTTCTCGCGATCGTGTGACGATCGGTGGTCGCCGTCACACGATGGTAACGGGGGTAAAACTCCTCGTTACATGAGGACACAGATGGCTATGGTTTTGATATGAGGATTGATCGAAATTAGCGTTAAATCTGCGCGCATTCGGCTAGCATTTCGCTTACTGGGGTTGTGGTTAATCAAGAG
>NW_020230303.1:0-13882 GCF_003227715.2 Harpegnathos saltator
CGAGTTTGGCGATAAAGAGAGGAATGCTTACTTTCAATTGAAGAGATCTTGTGCGAAAAACCGGTATTAAGATTTTATAAAATCGGTGCTGAGACAGAGTTACATACAGACGCATCGGTACACGGATTTGCGCAATACTATTACAGAAAAGCGAAGTTGATAACGCATGGCATCCAATTATTACAGTAGTCATAAGACAACGCTAACAGAACAGAGATATCCTAGTTACGAGCTCGAGGTGTTGGCATCAAAGCACTCAAGAAATTTAGTATCTACTTACTAGGGATTCCGTTTACTATCGTAACCGACTGTCGTGCTTTTGTAGCAACTATGAATAAGAAAGATTTATGTGTGGCGAGTCGCGAGATGGGCATTATTGCTCGAAGAGTTTCAGTATAGAATCGAACATCGTCCGGGTAAAAATATGAAGCATGTAGACGCCTTGAGCCGAAATCCAATAGAGTGCAATTTAATTGATCAGCAAAGAGACGGATTAACAGCGCGGTTAAAGAAAGCGCAAGCCGAAGACAGTGATATTACAAAGATATCTGAGCTTATAAAATCAGGCAAGACGAGCGATTATATTGTTAGGGGTGATTTACTCTTCCGTGAAAATGATGGTGACATGTTATTGGTAGTCCCGAAAAAAAATGCAATCACAAATTATTAGACAGGCACATGAGAAAGGCCACTTTTCTATAGCAAAGACCGAAGCTACTTTACGTAAAGACTATTGGATACCGAACGTTAGATCGAAAATCGAGAAAATAATACGAAACTGCGTCATTTGCATTTTGGCCGAAAGGAAACATGGTAAACAAGAAGGGTTTTTAAATCCGATTATAAAGGGAGAAGTTCCCCTCGATACTTATCATATCGACCATTTAGGACCGTTACTTTCCACAAAGAAAAATTATAAGCATATTCTTGTTGTGATAGACGCTTTTTCTAAATTTATATGGCTATATGCGACAAAAACTGTAAGTACGAGCGAAGTGTTAGATAAGTTGCGTAAACAAGCGACTACTTTTGGGAATCCATGTAGAATAATTTTCGATCGAGGTACAGCGTTCACCTCGAATGACTTTTCCGAGTATTGTGTAAGCGAAAATATTGAACATGTTTTAATTACGACCGGAGTACCAAGGGGAAATGGCCAAGTTGAGCGCGTCAATCGAACACTAATACCACTTCTAGCGAAGCTAGCAGACCCTAATCGTGATACATGGTACAAATATCTAGAGTTAGCACAACAATACCTAAATACCACAATACATAGAAGCACTGGTATAGACCCATTCCACCTATTGTTCGGTACGCGGGTGCGATTGCGAGATGATCCGGAGATTCGGAAATTAGTTGAAAGCGAATGAATAGAAACATTCCAGAAAGAACGCGATGAACTAAGAGAGCGTGCGATAGCAAGTATGGAAAAGGTCCAGCGGGAAAACCGACTAAGTTTTAACAAGAAAAGGATTGCAGCCATTAATTATAAAGAAGGAGATCTAGTTGCGATTAGACGAACGCAACAAAGACCTGGTTTAAAGCTAGCTATGAAGTTCCTTGGCCCTTACAAAATAACTGGTGTTTTGCGGGGTAATAGATATATCGTGCAACGAGAAGGTGACAGTGAGGGGCCATACACGACCTTAACTTCTTCTGATAATATGAAACCGTGGTTGCCCGATATTTCAGATACTGAGTCAGAGACTGAACTTGATAACGAATGTTGATGATGATATCCGGGGTCGGATATCCAAGCAGAATGGCCGAGTGTGGGGTATGTGAGCGTCTGGTGTGAAAACGAAAGACACGCGAGTGCAGGACTCTGGATTCGAGAGTCCTGCGCTATTAGCCAATGCGAGCGGCGAATGTGTGTGTGTGTGTGGGTTTGAGGCGCGCTAGTGACGAGCCTAACGGCAGAGATGGCAGAGACAGCTAAGACGGCAGAGACGAAAGAAGCGAAAAAGCGTATGTGCGTAAGAGAGTTCTTGAGAGTAAGTCGATTAACGAATAAATTGTTACTCGTTGTTTGTTTGAGACGGGAGTTGTGATCCTTCTGTGAGTGTTGTGAGCTACGAGGTAGGAAAGAGAGATAGGACCCTACATAAATGTTTTATTAACTTACAAAAATATTCATTGACAAGTTGTTAATAAGAGAAAACTGTTCTAAGTTAATTGAAGAAAATAATATTTAGTGTATTTAACTTAATTTTTGATAATGAAATATGATACAAAAACTTTCATTTTCACCAATTGCATTTTTTTATCTTTATCATATTACGATGTTTGAGAATTAGACTTATTTTTATTCATAATAAGTATGGACAATATACACGCGCGAATAATGGATGTTTATTTATAAAAATAACATTTTCTATATTATTTTTTTTTCGTCAAGACTTACGTTTACGATTACATTCATTTATCGTTTTATTATCAGTTAATTACAAACGTTCGTTATTAAAATTATCATGCATATGGTTTATTTACAAAAATATTAAATTTCATTGGAGAACGTCTTGTTGTATTGTTTATAATATTAGTTTTTGATATTAGTTGGTAATACTAGTTTATATATGAATATGTATAAGGGAGAAGGGGGTACTATAGGACACTTTTTATTTTGAAGCTCATCTTTTTCAATTTTTAAGAAATTGGTTCTCCGATTGAATTATAAGTTAATTTGGTTGTTAAAGCTCAATATAAACGTATGGCAAAACAAACACATTTGACAGTAGTACGTTGTTTTTACCTTTTAAAAAAGTGTCCCCTCTGTCCTAATCTGCCTCCCTGGAGGGGAAGTTTAGGACGCCGCTGGGGCAGTTTAGGACGGCCGGAGGCAGTTTAAGGCTGATAATGAAAAATCGAGATAATTCTCGTCTTCTTACTTTATTTATTGAAAGCAATAAATCTCTTGCTAGGCAACCTTGTCTTACAAACCTCTTTTAATATATTTTTTCTTTAACAATACAGTAGATAATTTGTAATAGGCAATCAAATAAACATTAATGTCCACCTTATTGGAACCTTGATTAAGACAGGAATCAGTCTCATAATTTTTTCTTAGATAATAAAATATCTACTTTCTACAGCTCTGTTTAGAAAATATTAAAGTGCTAAGTGTTAAAATTATTAACTTTGTAACAAATTAAAAAATAGAAATTGAACAAAAATAACTTTCTTAGATACGCAACAAAAGAAAATTGAGATCGGTTATAAACTTAAAATTAATCAACAAAGTCTAAAAGTAGAAAAATCAAATCTGAATGTAATTATTCCTGCAGTTCTCGAGGTGCTACCTGCATCATTTGGTGGTGGCAGTTTGGCCAAGTTATCCATAGCAGTTACTGGCCATTTATCCTCCTTTTCAGGAAAGAAAAATTTGTAAAATCCTGGTTTCTTCTTCAAAAAGGTAACAGTGAAAACGTTGAAAATTTTTTCTTCTACTCTGCCAACAAAAACCAAGGACAAGTTATTTTCTTCAGATGAACATCTCACCAAACAAAAATCTCCAGGATTTAAACTATCTACGTTAATATTTTCTGTGTCCAACAAAACATCATCTTCATCTTTTAATTCCAAATCGGTGTCAAAGAAACAATAATTTTCTTCTTCCGTATCTTTTGGACTAGAATCTTTTTTGAAATTTTGGCTCTTTTTGCTTTCGATTTTTGTTGTCCTTGCTGAAATGTCTTTATTTTTCTAAGTCCTGACTTTTCTAATCTTTGCTGTCGTCCTACGTATGCTGCTTCTATTGCTATTTTCTCAAATGATTCGTCAAAATGCGTGATCTTCCCTTTCTTCTACCCCTTGACCCTTCCTTTCGCGGAGATACTTTAGGAAAAGGTCTTATCATTTCAGGTAAACAAATCGGTTCAGGTAATAATACAGTATTTTCAATTAAAGTTGGTGGCTCTCTATTTCGGATAGCTGACCCACTAGCTTTCGGTGCCGGTTGTTTTACTGGAATTTGAGTTTAATTACTGTTATTTGCGGACTGCTCACCCACAGCGCTCGGTTCATTATTATCTGATGATGCTTGGTCAACTGTAACAGTAGTCTCCGTAGTGGAAATTTGTTCAAGGGTACGATTTGTCACCTCTGCACATTCGAAGTCGTCATTCGTAAAAGCATTTCTAGAAAAAGGGTAGATACCAGGCTTCTTGAACCCTGCAGTAATATTATTTGGAGTGAATGATGCGTTGTAAGCAGGTGTCACTATACCGACCAAGTCATGAATTGTTATTATCTTTCCCGGGTGGTTTAACAGCCAATCGTTTTGAGAGACAGAAAGTTTTTGTTTAAAAGGTCCCATGACTGAAACATCGAGAAGCTGAAGCCTATGTGTGCAATGCGGTGGAAACGTGAGTAGAATAATGCCATTATCTCGGCAAAAATTTACGGTGTCTATAGTGCAGTGGCTTTCATGGTTATTTAGTAATAACAAGATCATGTCTTCTTTGCTGCATCTTGTGTACTTTTTTAAGTGTTCCAGTACTTTCATAAACAATGATCCTGTCATCCGCCCACTAGTGGGGCTATTAGCAAAACCGATACAACCATTTGGACCTCCTGTGAGCATATGTTCTTGGAATCTCGCTCTTGGAAAAATAAAAACGGGTGGTATCGAATTTCCAGCAGCATTAATAATTGCACACATTGTTATGAGTTGCCCTCTTTCGGCTGAGACACTTTGTTCTACTTGCTTTTGCCCACACTGAGCTATAACGTTAGGGGCTTGCACAACGGTCATAACATTGGTCTCGTCTAAGTTGAATATGCGATCCGGTGTAAATGTTGTCTTTTGAAGCGCTCTGTTTAAGTTGTTTTGAAATTCAGTTACATTATGCCGGCTGAAGCTGGTAGCTCTGGATAAACTCGTATTTTCTGGTTTGCGCAAGGAAAGATTTTTATGCCTTCGCATGAAACCTTTTATCCATTCAATTCCAGCAGTTTGATTTTGCTCCCATAATTTAGGGCATTTTTTCAAAGCCTTAACATATTGATATGCTAAAGTTCTAACTAGGCGATATATTAAGCCGTAGTTCATTTTGCAACATTTCAGCATTAATTTTCAAACATGTTTTCTTCTAAGTTATTGAATATCTGGCAGACTGAATATTTGGAGGAAAAATCTTCACATTTAGACTTTTTGTCGTTTTTAATATTTTTCAAGCGATAATCTAGTGTGCTTTTTGTAATTCCGAAAGCATTTGCAGCTTTTCTAAGTGTCATCGTTTTATTCAAGACATGTTGCATAGCTTTCTTCAAATCTTCCTCGTTGACAGATGTATCTTTCTTCTTTTTGTAATTCCGCATCATTTTTATACCTTAAAGGTAAAGAAAAAATATTTAGACATGCAAACACAACAAATGACACACAAAATTCCTTTTTGGCAATAGTTACGGGGCACATAAGGACACGTCCTAATGTGCCCCGTAAATTTTGTCCAATACTGCCCCAACCCTAACCTTGAAAAGAAAAACGTAGGTAATATTTTATACCATCTCTTTTATTATGTCGTTGTATTTCGTTCATTACAACGGAAAACATATAATCATAACCAGAACATACAAGTAGTTTCTTTCTGAACAAGTTTAATATATAGATACTTACATTTGCGAGCCAAAATAATTACAACAGTCAGCGAAAATCATTAACAGCTTATAGGTTAGTTTGACAACTGACAGCGCGGAAGGTCTCACGTGACGTTCGTTGATTGATCGGTTGCCAACCAAAAAATGCATTCAACGTGAAAAAAAAGTGACAAATTTGTTTTTTATTCGAGATGTCCTAAACTGCCTCTGTCCTAAAGTGCCTCTTTCTCCCCTAATATGTTACGTTATTATTGTTATATTTACTTGTACAATATATTTACTTGTTTAATGTCAACATTTTTTTATGTGTCACGATGTCGAAGAAAACAATATAATTGCTAGATTACCAAATATATTGGCTGTGTAATATATAACATATAAGACTGAGCGTGTATTCAGGAGATCGATTATATATCTCACAACTCTATGAAAATAACAAAAGTGACTGATCTTATTAGAAGTTGACTAATAACAAAATATATTAGGTGCGCAACTAAGTTCTCGCTGTTTTTTGATGAAAATGCAACTTTATTGTGAAAAAATGGTCACAAATGAATCATTCAAAATATTGCCCATCGCTAGCGACAACTTTTTCCCATCTTTCTGGCAGAGCTCGAATACCGTCACGGTAGAAGTGTTCGTCTTTTGAGGCTATCCACGAATCAAGCCATTTTGAGATGTCTTCATATGAGCGGAACTGCTGATTAGCCAGACCATGTGCCATCGAACGGAACAAGTAATAATCGGACGGCGCAATATCTGGGGAATATGGCGGGTGGGGTAGGACTTCCCATTTGAGCGTTTCTAAGTAGGTTTTAACGGGTTTGGCAACGTGAGGCCGAGCGTTGTCATGCTGTAGAATCACTTTTTCGTGCCTCTGTTCGTATTGTAGCCGCTTTTCGCGCAGTGCTCGGCTCAATCGCATCAATTGAGTTCGATACCGTTCCCCAGTGATGGTTTCGTTCGGTTTCAACAGCTCATAATAAATAACACCGCCCTGGTCCCACCAAATACACAGCAAAACCTTCGCAGCGTGAATATTCGGCCGACCTGACGACGTAGAAGCATGACCGGGCAGTCCCCATGATTTTGTTCTCTTTGGGTTGCTGTAATAAATCCATTTTTCATTACCCGTAACGATGCGATGAAGAAAACCCTTCCTTTTTTGCCGCTGGAGCAGTTGTTCACAGGCGAAAAAGCGACGCTCAACGTCTCTTGGCTTCAAATCATAAGGAACCCAAGTTCCTTGTTTTTTAATCATTCCCAACGCATGCAATCGCTTGGAAATGGCTTGGCGGGTAACTCCTAATGCTGAAGCAAGCTCTTTTTGCGTTTGGCACGGATCCTCATCGAGCAATGCCTCCAATTCAGCGTCTTCGAAGGTTTTTGGCCTTCCTTCACGCGAACGGTCGTCAACATCGAAATCACCGTCTTTGAAGCGACGGAACCAATCACGGCACGTTGTTTCACTTAGAGCAGCATCTCCGTAAACTTTTTGGAGTTCTCGATGCGCTTCAGCCGCCGTTTTCTTCGAATGAAAGAAGAAAAGCACTTCCCGCAAATGACGATTATTTGGCACAAAATCAGACATTTTCACACAAAAATATATGACGCAAAAACAAAATCACTAATATGTCAAAGCGGTTTGTTTACCATATGTCTAAGCTTGGTTCATGACGTTTTAGTTATGTCACAATCGACCAGCACTTACTACTGGAGCCATCTCTTGAAAAACAGCGGGAACTTAGTTGCGCACCTAATATAATATAATGAATTCGCTCCATTTTGTAATTTTCATGAATTTATGAAATACACAATCGATCCCCAATAATAACACTCAATAAATATATACATATATATCTTTTGTACGTATATTTTTAAATAAATATATACATATATATTTCTTGTTTATTTTATATACATATATAATAGTATAAAATGCATATAAAAGACCAGAATTGTATTGTAACGGCCGAACTCCGCGGTTCGGTCGCTGCTACGCGTTTCACGCGGATAATGCTCGTCGGAGTCCGAATTCGAGGAGGAGTAAAGCAGCGAGACACTTGATAATGGCAACCGAAATAACTTAGTTTTATTGTATGCTTACTGGGATACAAGAGTTCGGCCCCGAAGGCGGTGTCGCGGGTTGCGTCTATAAGGCGCGTCGGTACGGTACGGTGCGGTGCGGTGAGCGATACAAGCGCTCGTACGGACGGATAGGCCGTGCGGCAGGCGGGGCCTATTGCGCGACGCGTGTAGACGGTAACGACGGTAACGACGCGGTGATCGGTCACGCTTCGCGACGCTGGGCGTCTCGAACAATTATCGCCCAATACTCGCTTCGAAATCGCTCGCGTATAAATGGTCGCCGGACCGAAGATTTCGATTCCCGGTCGAACGCACGCACGCAAGTCGCGGGGTACACGAAATGATTTCGTCCGTCGGGGCTGAGGACTCTCGACAGAGAAGGCGTACGCACCTTCTCTTTTCCCTACGTTCGCGGAGGAAAGCGACCAAGTGCTGCGGACACTCAGCGGAGACGGCGGACGCACCGTCCCGGGTTCTTGGTCGATAGACGGATCGCCTAAAGGCTGAGTACGCTCAGCGGAGTTCGCCGACGGACGAACCCCTGACTTAAGGCGGTGGGTAAAGGCGAGAGACTGTCGAGTACGCTCGACGGAGCATGCGCACGCACGAGCCCAGGAAGACGGGAGACGGCCAAGTCTCGAATACGCTCGATCGAGACTGCGGACGCACAATCCCGTTTGCTTAGTCGCCGGTCGGGTAGTCGGAATACGGAAAGCAGAGCGCAACGGTCCGGATCTTCTAGCTATCGGCATAGAGCGTCTATCTAGAACGGCGGTACGGATCGGTCTGGTGACTAGAAGCTCGATCGCCGCCGTTTTATAGTTGATCGCGCTAGGATTGATACGGCGGCGATCGAGCGGCGCGCTTAACGGCGCGAGGCATGGTGACGGCGCGTGATCGCGGCCGCGCGCGCTAGCGGCAGCACGTGATCGCCGCGGCGCGCGATAGCGGCGGCGCGTGATAGCGGTGGCGCGATCGTTTCTGTACTTTAGGGTGGCGCAAAGCGCCGTTCTTCGGCCCGACAGGTGGTCGGTCGGGCCGGTAGTAACGAGGTGCATCTGCGCCTCGTTACATCACCCCCCTGGCAGAGGGGTCGTCCGGCAGGCGGCGGCTGGACCGGAGCTGGCCGTCCGCGTGGAATCGCAGCATCCAGCGTTCCTCTGGTGTTCGGAGGCGGTATCGACGGCTGATGTGGACAGCCGCGTGGGGGACGAGCTTTTGGACGCCGGGCTCCACCTCGACGAGGACCGGCGGCGGTGGCCTCGGGCCGACCGGTCGGAGGATTCTCGGCGGTCGGACGGGGGTCGGACCCGAGGGTGGTCGCGTCGTCGGGGGGGAGGCGTCCCTGCTGCTCGTTGCGGCGGCGGCGTCCGTTGCAGCGGCGGTGGCGGCCGTTGTGACGGTGGTGGCAGCCGTTGCGGCGGTGGCCGTTGCTGCGGCGGCGGTCGTTGCGGCGGCGGAGTCGTCGGCGGCCGTGTGGGGCGGGTGGTAGCCCTCATTGTCGCTGCTGCTGCCAGCGTCTTGGGCTGGCGTCCTCGGCGCCCGGGTGGTGGGGGCAACGGAGCCGTAAGCAACATCGCTTTACGGCGCTGCGTCGTGTCGGACCGCTGTATCCTGGTCCCCCTTGCTGGAACTTGGGGGTTCGGTGGCCTTGGCGACGGCGGCGGTGTGCTCGCTGGTGGCGGCGGCGGTGACGTCGGCAGTGACGTCGGCGGTGACGTCGGCGGTGACGTCGGCGTCGCTGGTGGAGGCGACGTCGACGGCGGCGGGGCGGCCGGGGCCCTCTCCTCGTCGTCGGAGAGGGCGAGATCCGTCCAAAGGACGGTGAGATCCTCGATCTCTATGCGAGACTCGCTCATTCGAAAGCTTGTGCTTTTCTTAAGCTGGCCAAAATTCCTCGGCTTATCGCGTGGCGACAGCTCGAGAAGATCTGTGCTTCGCTGCTCGAGGCCGTCGTTTTATACCCCGGGCCGTTGTTTCGGGTTCCCCTTCCGGGTCGTCGACCTCCGCGTCCTGTGGCTTGTCGTTATTGTTGCTGCATGACTTCAAATCTTGTATGTGTATGTTTCGCAGCCACTTGCCGTTTTTAGCGCGGAGATCGACGATTACCGGCGAGATTATCTTCCGGACTTCGTACGGCCCGGAGTATTTCGGCGCGAGCTTGGCGTTGAAGCCTCGCGCTTTATCCGACAGGGGATGCTCGCGCCGCCATATTGTCTCCCCTATCGTAGGCCGCCAGGAGCGCCGTCGCAGATTATAGTAGCGCTCCTGGCGTTGAAAAGGTCGCGCCAAATTTATACGGACGACCTCGTAAGCGTCCTCGAGCTGCCGGCGGCGACTTTCCGGTGGAGCGGCGGTATGGGTCTCTGGCCAGGAACTCAACTCCCGCCCGCTGAGCAAAAAAGCCGGACTGTATCCTGTTGAGTCCTGGACGGCCGAATTGTATGCAAATTGCAGCGCTGAAATGTGGGTGTCCCACTTGCGGTGGTTTTTTCCCACGAACTGAGCGATCATTGTTTTAATTACGCGGTTTGTCCGCTCCACCGGATTACAGTGCGGCGCGTAGATGGGGGTGGTGCGGTGACGGATGCCGTAAGCCCCGCAGAATCTTGTGAACTGCTCGGAAGGGAATTGCTTCCCGTTATCGGACACTATTATTTGGGGGCAGCCGTGTCGGTGCATAATGCCCTCGGTGATCGCCTGCTCCACTGCCCCCGTCGTCGCTTGTCGGAGCGGTCGCATCTCTAGCCACTTGGAGAAGCGATCCTGCATAGCGATGACCCACGCGTGGCCGCCGGTTGACCGCGGCAGAGGGCCCATCAGGTCTATGGTGGCCTGCTCCCACAGGCCCTTGACCGCTGTGGCGTGCAGAAGGCCCGCGGGTTTGACCTGTGTCGCCTTATAGGCGAGGCAGGTCTCACAGGCCCGGCATGTCGGGCTACGTCCCGGAACATTCCGGGTCAATAATACCGGCGGGCCGCGCGGGCGATCGTCTTCGCTATCCCCAAGTGGCCGGCGGTGGGTTCGTCGTGGAGCTGGCGAAGAATCTCGGCGCGTTGTTCTCGGGGCACGCACACCTTCCACTGCTCCTCCGCCGGTGTTTCGCGGAAATCCAGCTCGTGCAGAACGTGGCGGAGGAGTTGGCCTCGCTGGATGGCGTAGTCTGGCCAGGCGGCGGGGTCTGCGGCTACCCGCGCCCTCATACGGCGGTACCAGGGGCAGCCGTTTTCCGAGATGATGGCGCTCACCTCGGGTCGTCGAGATAACGCGTCGGCGACCGTGTTGAGAGCGCGTCGGCGACCGTGTTGAGAGCGCCTCGCCGGTATTGCACCTCGAACTCATACTGTTGTAGTTCGAGGGCCCAGCGGGCCAGTCGCCCGATGGGTGTCTCCAGGCTGCGCAGCCACCGGAGGGTCTGGTGATCCGTGACCACCGTGAAGCGATAGCCCTCCAGGTAGTCGCGCATTCGCCTTATCCCCCAGATCACGGCGAGGCACTCCAACTCGGTCGCGCTGTAATTTTTCTCGGCGCGACTTAAGGTTCGGCTCGTGTACGCGATCACGCGTTCGGTCCCTTCCAGCCGCTGCGTAAGGACGGCTCCCAGCCCCTCCGTGCTTGCGTCCGTCTGCAGCTGGAAGGACTCCCGAAAATCGGGGCACGCGAGCACCGGTGCCGTGGTCAACCGCTCTTTTAGTGCGGTCATCGCGGCGTCTTCATCCGCGCCCCACCTCCACTTCACGTCCTTCCGGGTGAGTCGCGTGAGTGGGGCGACTAGCGCGGAGAAACCGGGGATGAACCGCCTGTACCACGACGCGAGCCCGAGGAACTGCCGAACCTTTCGCACGGTCGTGGGCGCCGGCCATTCCGATATTGCGCTCACTTTTTCTGGGTCGGTACGGATGCCCTCTCGGTCCACGATATGCCCCAGGTACCGCAGGCGGCCCACACAGAAATGACACTTCTCCGTATTAAGGCGCAGTCGTGCTTCCCGGAGCTGCCGGAAGACCTCCCTGAGCCGCGCGATATGTTCCTAGAATGTCCGGCTCACGATAATGATATCGTCTAGGTAGACGAGTACGTGGGGCTCGAGCTCAGGGCCGAGTATGCCATCCAGCAGTCGTTGGAAAGTAGCGGGTGCGAAGTGCAGACCGAAGGGCATTACTCGAAACTGCATCAATCCTCGCCCCGGCACGGCAAACGCAGTCAAGGGGCGGCTCGCGGCCAACAGGGGAACCTGCCAATACCCGCTCCGCAGGTCCAGAGTGGACAGATATTTCGCCCCTCGGAGTTTGTCGAGGGTAGCGGCGACCTGCGGTAGCGGGTAGGCATCGGGTTCCGAGACGCTATTTAATTTGCGGAAATCTACACAAAATCTTCGCGACCCGTCCTTTTTCCGCACCACAACTACCGGCGAGCTCCACGCACTGTGAGAGGGCTCGATCACGCGCTCCTGCAGCGTCTTCTCGACCTCCTCGTCTATTACTCGCTGCATAGCGGGGTTCCGGGGCCGATACCGCTGCTTAATGGGGCGTGGGTCGGTCAATCGTATGTCGTGGTGTACCCGGTCCGTCGGACCCTGCACCTTGTTGAAGAGGCGGAATTCCCGTTCCAGGAACTGTTTTAGTCGCGCGGTCTCGTCCGGGGTTCGTGGCGTCAGTCCGTCCTCGATCGTACAGGTCGATGGTTCGGTCTGTGTCGCGTTATTCGGTGGTGGTGGCAGGGTCACCTGTAGCTTGGCCCACAAGTCCACTCCAATCAGCATTGGGCTGCCAAGTTTTGGCAGGACTCGTAGGCCGTGTCTAACGTCTCTGTCCTCCGTTTGTATGTCTGTCGTTATGGTCCCGGCCGTCTGTATTAGTGTCCCGTCAGCCAGTCGTGTCGATTCGGGTCGCCTCGACTTCCGGATCGGGACCTCTACTTGTTGGGCAATGTCGGGGCGTATAAACGATGCCTCCGATCCGGAGTCAAGGAGCGCGTCGATGTTACGTCCGTTCAGTCGCACGGTTATGTGGGGCCGCGGTATGAATGCGCTGTTTCCTCAGGGCCGAGACTCTGGGTGGCAGGTCTCGGCCCGTCGGTCGTTTCCCGGCAGCGGGTGGCACTCCCGGGTCAATATTCCGTCCTTTCCGCATTGCGAGCAGAATTTCTTCAGGGGGCGCTTACAGTCTACCCGAGTGTGCCCCCTCTGTTTGCACCGCCAGCAGCACTCGTCCTTGCTGTATGTGCTGACGGTGGTCGGCGCGACGCGCGACGGTCGAGGAGGTCGGTCCGCTGTAGGATCTCGCCGGCGGTCGCGTATCTGCAGCTCGATGTCTTCATGCTCTGCGGCCCGCGCACGGAGGTCCCCGATGCTCGTAACATCGTCGATGCGAATGCCCCTCTTGTATTCCGGGTGCATATTTTCATATAGCAACTCGAGCTGCTCCTCGGGACTCCATCCACCCGCGCGCCGTATGAGCGTTAACACTTCATTGGAGAACGCTCGGAAGGGTTCTCCATCTCGTTGTACGCGGCCCCGTGCTTCGCGGCGGAGTTGCGCTAGCATTTTGCGCGGGAGATATTCCGCATGGAAGTCCCTTCGGAAATCCTCCCATGTTGCCCATGTGTGCCGACTGAGACGGTACCACGCGAGGGCCTCGCCCCGCAGTATTTCCGGCAATCCTCGAAGAACGTATTCCCCCGTGTAGCCATAGACTTCGCTGAGTTCTTCGACCCGTTCTAAAAATTCGTGAGGACTCCGTCCGTCGAAGAAGCAACCCCATTCCTAATTTGGTTCATGGCCTTGGCTATTGGGGGTTCGGACCCCTCGGGAGGTATGGACAGTTCGGGTGTCTCGTCGCGGACCTCCACCGTCCCTTCATCGGTCTTGCTGCGGGAGTCGCCGTCCCCGTTGTCCTCCTTGAACACTCCGGATACCTTCGCACGAACTGACCGAGCCGCCTTCGTAATTCTTCGAATGTCCCATCCGTGTGCAAGTCGTGACGGGACAGCTGCTCGGTCAGCTCCTGTTTCGACAATTTATACACCCACGCCATCGCGATCGGGCCTGTAATCCCTCTTACTGCTTTTCTCTTCCTTCGGTCCTTTGTTCGGACGCCAAATGTAACGGCCGAACTCCGCGGTTCGGTCGCTGCTAACGTTTCGCGCGGATAATGCTCGTCGGAGTCCGGATTCGAGGAGGAGTAAAGCAGCG